>NW_027505919.1:0-137631 GCF_021521415.1 Bidens hawaiensis | reverse complement strand
GTTGAATGATTATGATTGTGAAATTAAGTACCACCCTGGAAAGGCGAATGTGGTAGAAGACGCGCTAAGTAGGAAGGAGCGAATAAAAACGCTACGAGTCAAGGCTCTAAGGTTGACCATTCGCGCAGATCTCTCTACCCGCATCCGAGACGCTCAGAAAGAAGCTTTGAAACCAGAGTTTGTTAAAAACGAATCCCTTGGGGGTATGATTAAGAGTTTGGAACTTAAAGAGAACGGCAATCTATATTTCGCTAACCGCATATGGGTCCCTCTCAAGGGAGGATTGCGCGAGCAAGTATTAAACGAAGCTCACAAGACGCGGTATTCCGTACATCCTGGCGCAGACAAGATGTACCAAGATGTTAAAGCGCTGTATTGGTGGCCCAATCTGAAGGGCGCCATCGCGATGTATGTCAGTAAGTGCCTGACGTGTTCAAAGGTGAAGGCTGAATACCAGAAGCCGTCGGGGTTACTTCAACAGCCAGAAATTCCCATGTGGAAGTGGGAACAAATCTCTATGGACTTCATCACCAAACTGCCAAGGACACCTGGGGGTTACGACACGATCTGGGTTGTTGTAGATCGGCTAACTAAGTCAGCGCACTTCCTGCCGATCACGGAAACCGATAAGATGGAAAAGTTAGCCCGATTGTATATTCGAGAAGTAGTTTCAAAACATGGAGTCCCAGTGTCCATCATTTCTGATAGAGATAGTCGGTTCACCTCAAGGTTTTGGAGATCGTTACAAGGGGCTCTAGGTACTCGTCTTGACATGAGTACGGCATATCATCCCCAAACGGATGGGCAAAGCGAGCGAACAATCCAGACATTGGAAGATATGTTGCGCGCGTGCGCAATCGATTTCGGGGGAAGCTGGGATACTCATCTCCCATTGGTTGAATTTTCATACAACAACAGTTATCACACAAGCCTCAAGGCTGCGCCGTTTGAAGCTTTGTATGGGCGCAAGTGTAGATCCCCACTGTGCTGGGCTGAAGTGGGTGACAAGCAAATGACTGGTCCAGAATTGATCCAAGAAACAACAGACAAGATTTTTCAGATACGGGATCGCCTTAAGACAGCGCGCGACAGACAGAAGAGCTACGCAGATGTGCGAAGGAAACCGTTGGAGTTTCAAGTAGGGGATAGAGTACTTTTGAAAGTCTCTCCATGGAAAGGAGTCCCCCGTTTCGGCAAGCGAGGAAAGTTGAATCCGCGCTACATTGGACCATTTGAGATCCTGGAAAGGATCGGTCCGGTTGCTTATAAACTCCGATTACCTGCCGAACTCAGTGGAGTTCATGATACGTTTCATGTGTCCAACCTCAAAAAGTGTTTATCTGACGAAACGTTGATTTTACCGATGGAAGAAATTCACATCGACAAACAACTGCACTTCGTAGAAGAGCCGGTAGCAGTAACCGATTGGAAAGAACAAAAGTTGCGAAGAAGTCGAATCAAGTTAGTAAGGGTTCAATGGAACTCGAGGCGTGGGCCTGAATTCACTTGGGAAAGAGAAGACCAAATGCGCAAGAAATACCCACACCTCTTTCAGAGCATGGCTTCTGCCAGCAACGTCTCCTAAATTTCGGGATGAAACTCTTCTAACAGGGGGAGAATGTGACACCCGGTAATTTCCCAATCCTATAAACTAAGTAATCAACCTAATAATTAGGTGATTGTGAATATTATGCGCGTTATATTAGAATCAGCGCAGGCATGTGTTATGTGCGCCCTGCGCGAGCGCGCTATATTAGAATCAGCGCGGGCATGTGTTATGTGCGCCCTGCGCGAGCGCGCTATATTAGAATCAGCGCGGGCATGTGTTATGTGCGCCCTGCGCGAGCGCGCTATATTAGAATCAGCGCGGGCATGTGTTATGTGCGCCCTGCGCGAGCGCGCTATGTTAGAGTCAGCGCGGGCACGTTATGTGCGCCCTGCGCGAGCGCGCGATGTAAGAACCAGCGTGGGCATATGTTATATGCGCCATGCGCGAATGTTTTGGCTTTATGTTTTTATGTAACTTAACTTTATGTTGTCTAATGGGTTGACCGTCCCGCATGATGCTAAGGCGGGTGCATCCCAAAACGTTTATGCGCATGCGGAAAGGGAACTAACCTCCCCGCATGGAGGGAACATTGAGAGCTAGTTTGTCTGAAGCTCCAAGATGGAATTGACTTCAACATGACTGATCACTATGTTGAAATACCAAGACCACCTGGAGAATCTACAAATGAAACTCAATGTCCCTAACTGCGAGAAGGTTACGCACCTACCCGCAGCAAAGAAATGTCCTTCACGCAGAAAGCTATGCGCACGAGTTATACGCGCAGAACACTTAGCCTAATCTCCAGATTTTAGGGGGATTATTCCCGCCCAAAAGGAAACAGTAGCGTGTTTCAGAGATTTCCACTTTTTACTGTACAACTGACAAAAGCACCTGAAAAAGCACACTGTAACATGAAAAGTCAACTGTCAGCCACCCTACTCCCACCAACCACAGACCTGCATATCCTGTCCAAATCAAATCAGAATCTTTTATCCACTCCTCCACTTTTAAATAAATAATAATAATTTCCATACTTTATCATCATTACACCTAGATATGAAAAGATTACAATCCCCTAAAGCAAGGGATTGTGTTCCCTAAATCTTGCCTATAAATATGTAACCCAAATTATCACCCAAACACACTTCAAACTTCTCTCTTAAGAACTGCAAACTTGCACTAATCATCTCCCAAGCATCCGTTGTTTTCATTTCCGATCCTGTTACTAGGTAAGCCGAGATTATAACCTTGAGATCTACTTTCCAACCCTTATATTCTCCTATTTCTTGATCTTAATATATATACTTCTTGTTATTTAATCGTATCCTAGACCTTCAATTCCGAGGCCAACACCAAGAAAACCCGAATCTCGATTAATCCCTTAACAAGAACCACAGGTGAGTCTCACAGCCCCTATTTTCACTATTTTCACTGTTTTTAAACTGTTTTCGGGGCGAGGGACACGTACTTAAATTACGATTTATCAT
This sequence comes from Bidens hawaiensis, assembly GCF_021521415.1. NCBI lineage: Eukaryota > Viridiplantae > Streptophyta > Magnoliopsida > Asterales > Asteraceae > Bidens > Bidens hawaiensis. Next base: position 134,595 of record NW_027505919.1, on the reverse strand, counting down.
GGTATACTTACAAGTTATGCAAACGATTGTGTTTAAATTATGTTTCATGATGAGCAATGCAAACGGTTATCTATGGTTTACGATGTATGTGCGCCAGAATTCGAGTAAGTGATCACTTTACCATTGGAACTCTAAGGATAGGGACTGCTGGTTTGATCCACCCACTCGTAGGGGTCGCACCTCTTTGCATGGACGAGTGCCTAGAATGGGGCAGTACTATGGGATTGAGCCCGCTCGTAGGGGTCGCACCACTTTGCATGGACGAGCGCCTTGTTTTCCGGCACAACGTCCGCGCGTAACCCGCGGGACGGTATTATTGATTAGCTCGTAGGGGCAACGCCTCTTTGCATATACGAGCACGGTTTTTCAGAAATGTCCACGCGCAACCCGCGGTACGGTATTACATTATTTTAGCTCGTAGTGGCAGCGCCACTTTGCATGGACGAGCACGTTTTCCAGAAATGTTCGCAGCGTAACCCGCGGAACGGTTTTATCAGGAATATGTTATCAGAACTATGTTTCACAAAGCATGTGTTTTATGATGTTATCAGAAATATGTCTCTGTATGGTTGTATCAAGATTAAGATACAATACGATTTATTAAGTTACTAAAACTTGTGAACTCACTCAGTTTATACTGATTCAAATGTTTTCGCGTGTCTTTCAGGAGATAACTAGGTAGCGCATGGAGTCACACTTAGAGCACCTCACGCTGAACATCTAAAACTAGCTTTTTGGAAGATTTTAGTTCTATCCCTTCGATGCGCGTGGTTGTTCCCGCCGCGCAAGGGGATATGGCGTGGAAATCTTCAACAATTTTTATACTTGGATGTTTTTATGTAATTTTTAAGCAATGTAATGTATTTGTATTAAACATTTCATGCGCAATGAAAATCTTACTTTGAATGTTTGCAATGGTCCGTGCTTAATTATCAATACCCACTCGCGCGCGCCCGACTGTTTCCGCCGTTCAGGGCTGGGTGTGACAATTCTCATCACTCCCAAAAGCTACTGGACCCTCATACTTCTCTTCATAACTGACAAGAGATCTCTTGTCACAAGTCATGTGCCTAGAACAACCACTATCCATATACCATATGTCATTTAGAGGAGTGGACCGTTCCTGCACATATAGAGAAAATTTGATTAGTTATGTGATGAAGTGCAAGTCTTATCAACTTGTAGCTCATCAGATTCAGTTTTAGTCACAGCTTGGGAAATAAGTGTTGTTGGTTTAGGATCTTCATGAGCCAATTCTAAATTGTCTGAATGATCAGTTTCATAATCACACTCTCTTGGAGTTTTGACAAGTGAGGTTGGACACTGGTATTCAGCTGAGTCAGTGACATACTCCTGTATCACATAGTCCTTCATCTCAGAGTAGTCTCTTGCATCAGCAATTTGTTCAACCTTACTCTCAGTCTTAGGTTTCCAAAGGAAACAATGCGGTTCATATCCATGTCTTAGTAGAAACTTCTCATCACCAATGAGTTCTGTTGGTTTAATTCTAGAATGTGCATCTTTTCTTCTTGTCTTCTCACTGCTTGATAATCCTTGAGAACCATCAGATTTGACTGACTGAGTATCTTGCTTGATTCTCACAGACTGATAGTTCTTTTTGGTCAATTTCTCATGCCTTTTAGGAGATTTGCTTCTTCTTTTTAGTTCAGTCACTTTCTTCTTAACTCCTGTCTCATTTTCAGATTTCTTCTTCTCTTTGTTCATGGTTTCATTACCACACACCTTTCCTTTTCCCAGATATTCATCATACTTCTGTTTGCACAGGACAAAGTCTTGACCATACTTTGTTCCATCTGGTACATGAAATGGTTTGAATTTTGATCTTTCATTACATGAATCTGTGTGGTGACCATATTCATCACACCTTTTGCACCAAACCTTGCCTTTGAATATTTCATGTTCTTTTGGTTTCTTGTATCTTTCACTTGGCTTAGGTGTCTTGACTCCTAGAGTCTTTTGATTCTTTAAACCATCAAAATCAATTGAAAAAGGAACAAATTCCTCAATCTTGATGTCCTGTCTTTCAACTTTGCCTTTGACAAAGACAATTTTCTTCATAATCATAGATTCTTCATCACTGCTTTCTCTAACCCTTGTCAGTCTTTTCTCATATTCTTTCATAGTTTCCACTTCTCCAACATTAAGCACCTCATGACTAGAAAAGATTGGATAAACTGGGATAAAATTTTCTGTATCAACCTTTTCATTCACCATCTTCTTCTTGTTGTTCTGTTTTATCCTTCTCAATACAGCCTTGCTTGGAGGTCTGACTGCATTGTAGTCTATCTTCCTCCTTTCACAAATATCAAAAGAAATAGTTCTCTTTTCATTTTGTCATTCTGTTTCTTCAATTTTGGTGGGACTGGTGGATACTTTGGAAGTTTATCAACAGATTCATGTTTCTTATATTTTCTTCCTCTTTCAGCAGCTTTGATTTCCTTTTCAGTAATTTGATCACTCAAATCATCTTGATCCAATTCAACTGAATCAAAGTCATCCTCAGAGACTTGAACTCCAATTGACTTATCCTCTTTTACTTCTTTCTTAATCACAAATTCTTCTTCTTCATTCACTTCTACCTTTTTGTACAAATCAACAACTTCTACCCTGTCTTGAAAGACATCTTTGAATTGTTGCAAGTATGCATCTCTTTTCTCTTTGTCAACTTTTGGCATAAAATTGTTGTTGAATGGAGGTGGAACTGTTTTGTATTTGTCTTGTTCTTTCACCTGATTCAGTATACCACATATGTTGCCAGTTGAGACTAAATTCTTCAGAAATTCAGTTTCAACCTTTAGTCTTGTGTTTTGCACCTTTTCTTCAACCAACATCTTCTTTAATCCATCAATCTCAGTGGCATATCTAGTTTGAGTTTTGTAAATGATCATGCAATCATCTTCAAGGCTTTTAATCTTTTCATCACTTATCAACTCACTTGCCTCGTACTCATTGATGATGCTTTGTTTTCTAAAACACTCACTTTCCAACTTGCCTACTTTTGTTTTCAATTCAATGATAAGTTCATTTAAATCAACTGTAGGAGCAGAGTGTACCTGAGATGATGATCCTTTTTCTTTCTCAATTATGGCCATGAATGCCACATTTGCGTTCCTGATATCATCTGCAATGTCCTCTTCATGATTGCTCCAATCAAAATTTCCTTCATGCTGCGTAGTCACTGCCACATTTCCTTGATTTCTGATCAGATTTTAATTTGCTAGAACAGTGTTGTTTGGAACATTTTGATTTGCTTGAAGATTTTGATTGTTATTCATTTGAAAACCTTGATTCTGTTGCATACTTTGTTGTTGATTATTCATTTGAGGCTGAAAGTTGTTGAAGTTTGGGTTGTAGTTGTTGTTATTGAAGTTGTTCATTTGATTGCTGTTGTTGTTGAATATTGGCTGATTTTGTTGGTAATTCTGCTGACCTCTTGGTTGATTTTGTTGATATTGATGCTGACCTTCTTGTTGTTGATTTTGTTGATATTGATGCTGACCTCCTGGTTGTTGATTCTGGAATTGATTCATTTGAAAGTTTCTTGGTTGATTGCATTCTCTTGCAAAATGACCAGGTTGCTGACAATTGTAGCATATTGCTTTTGACTTGTCAAATCCAATCCTGTCATTAGGACCAGAAACCAGAGACCTACCAGTTCTGTTATACAGCCTTTTACTTCTCAAACCCAACATGGCAGCTTGCCACTTCAAATCCATGTCTTCCAAATCATCTGCATCAATTTGTTCTAAATCATCTTGTACCACACTTGTGTGAATTATATTCTTTGCAACAAATGCATTATATGACTCAGTAAACATAGAAAACAAAGCTTGTGTTTCATTGCTTTGACCATGTCCTGTGCCAGTATTAGGAGCATTTCCACTTGGCTTGGAGGCAGAATCAGTATCATCAATCAGTTGCACATTGAACCTCTGCTGATTTCCTTAATTAGTTGTGCTACCTCCAATGAAGGATTTTGGAGTAACAACATTATGTTCAGCTGGTTCTTCAATGATGGGAATTTGCTGTTGGTTCTTGGTAGACAGATTTCCCATGGGTGCAATCAATGCATTTTAAACATTGAAGCATGGTCTATCTTCCTTAATCATCTTATTTTCTATCATTTCAAGTTCTGCAGCCTGAAGAAAGCATACCACATCATCCAATTTCAATTCATTGAAATCTTGCTTCTGAAGGATGAATTTGCAAGCAGTATACCATTCTTTTGGCATTGAGTTGAGTAACTTTGTATTCAAATCAAAGTCAGTCATTACATAATCAGTTGTCCTCAACTAATTCACAATACTTAGAAAACATTCTAGTATTGATTTCAACCTTTCTCCATCCCTATAATTGAACCTTTCCAACTGTTGCTTCAATCTTTGCTTCTTTATGTTCTTTAGTTCAGTATTCCATTCATACATTTCAAGGATAGCATCATACATTTGTTTGGCAGTTGTGTGATGAGCCACCTTAGTCAGAATCTCCCAAGACAAACCTAGCTTAATCATAGCTAAGGCTTTGTCATCCACCTTTCTCATTTTTTCCCTTACAGCAGCAGTTGCAGTTGCATTAGCACCTTCTTCAACAGCAGTTTGTGGACCATTCTTGATGGAGTTCCACATATCAATATCATTGTAGCATACGGCTGCTTCAAAGAGTACCTTCCATTTGATAAAGTTTTCCTGTCCATACAACCTTGGTATCTTGTTAGTAGACACCTCTTGTTCCTCATATCCAGACATTTTGAAAAATTAAAAATCAGTTTCCTTAAAAAAAATTTCAAAATAATCAGATCTGAAAACAGAATGCTCAGATCTGATGTGTCTGATGTGATTAGAACAAGATTTAGATATAAAGATTAGAACTTTAATTGAAATAAGGAAGAGAAAACACCGGCTGATTGTAGATATGGAAGAAAAATGAAAAACAGGGCTGCTGACGTCACAAATCAATCGAACAGTGGTCTGCTTACGTCATTCTTCTTCAAATCTTCAATCAGCAACAATCTTTCTAAAATAGCAGTAATCAAGCTCTGAAACCACTTGTCGGTCCCTTTGATTTCACCTTGATCTTAATCAATCATGTCATAACTCACACAAATTAGTCGTGTTGACAAGAGAGTTAATGACGGGTTACTATATTCAGAAAGATATCCGTTTGTTAAAGGCGGAATCAATAACAAACATACGGTTGCAATGAATAATCAAAGATAGAAAGCACACTCAGGATTCACTCAAAAGATTTCCATTTATATAATGTTAATCATACAAAAGGATAATCGATTTAGGGTTTTCTAGGAATCCTAGGACAGCCGTCACACAATATTCTCTCAATAAATGAGTCTGTCTTATCCGTATTGTGCGCTCTGTCTCTCTCTCTCTCTTGGCGGCGTGCCCTAAATATTCTATTTATAGGCCTGGTAACCTAGGACAGCTGTCATTCCTTCTAGAAACCCTATCCGATAATACATAATCAAATTACATATTCAAAATAAACTAAGTGTAAAACAAGTCTTCCGGGTAGGCTTTGCATCAATCTTGTCTTTCCGAGTATGCTCGGGTACAGTTTCCGGGTAGGCCTTAATTAAAGAATATTTTACCAAGTAAAATATTCACCGAGTAGACTTCAGCCTTCTTGACTTTGCCAGACTTTGCTCGACAACTCCTTACGAGCAACCTTGTTCTTCGATGGTCCATTTCAACTCTTTGCCATAAATAACTTTTTAGCAAAGCGTACTCGGGAGTACAGTTCCTTGCTTGAGTTGAACCTTGCCTGATGTTACTTAGAGATATATTCCATTTATACATCAAGCTTGCTCGGACCATAATTACTAAAGAATACCTTGCCCGGTCTTCAAATCACTTGGCTTCATGGACTTGGTTGACCAAACCTTACTCGGAAGAGTAAAGTACTTGGTCTTGAAGAACAAACCTGCTTGACAAAGTGAACCTTACTCGGAGATACCAAATCAGTGATCCTTACTCGGGAATGCACTAAATTAGTATACCTTGCCCGGGAGGCAAAATCTCGTACTCGGCTAAGTAAAAGCTTGCTCGGATCCCAATGTGTGCTCGGATTCAATACTTAGCAGTTTCCAAGGAGGTTGAGAAGATTCCAATCTTTCATAATCTTCATTTTGGTCAAATCTTCTCATTTGAGTCAAGCTCTTGACCCAACACTAACTAATTCGTTAGTCAATTCTTTAGTTTGACTTATTGTTAAATCTGATTCGTTGATTTCTGATTTGTTAGATTGATTCGTTAAACTCAATCCTGATTCACTATCAAATCAATCTTAGCTTCGTTAAGGTTTGATTCGTTAATCTACTGTTCACAGTTCGCTAAAACTCTTTATAGTTCGTTAATCTTATTCGCTGGTTGATTCGTTACACCCTTGAATTTTTGAAACTTGTCAACAATGGCTGGTATGTATGCATTGGCTTCTTAAAACATGTTGATGCAACAAATGTTGCAACTTGATACCGAGATAGGTTCACATTCGAAATGTCCAAGATTGATGATGTTTAGTGACTTTGCCAAGTGAGAACCTCGGTTTCGTGCTCATTTGGGGTCTGTTCACCCTGATTTCTCATATTGTCTCGATGAAGTTTATATGGCAGCAATGATTGGTGATGATACTATTGGGTATACTCCTAAAGCTGTTTCTCAATACTCATAAGAAGAGAAGAAAGCTTTAGAAATCGAGATAAAAGCCTATTCCACTCTTACTATGGCATTGCCCAAAAATATCTTTCATCAAGTGGGTAGTATCAAGAGATGTGCTTCTTTATTTCAACATCTGCGCATGAGAAGTATGGGAAACACAGCTGAGAGTAAAAAAGTGATGCACAAGTTTCAGTTTCGAAACTTTAATCTATTGAAGGGAGAAACAGTTGAAGAGATGATTACACGGTTTAATCATTTAATTGCTGAAATGGACAAGATGAAATTGGAAATTTCTGAGACTGATAAAATTGACACTATTAAGAGTGTGCTTCCAAGTTCTTACTCGACATTTCTAACGGTTTTGAAAGAGAATGACTTTTTCTTGAATGAAGACTAGACTGCACTTGAATTTTTACAAAAGATTGAAGCCAGAGAATACAATCTTAAGTGTCAAAAATCCTCCAAGGAAAGTCAAGATCCAGCTTTCTATGGTGGAAGTATGCCTCTTAGTTCAACGATCTCTCCAATTAATGCTTTTCTTACTCAAGCTGCAAGTGAAAAGGAATCAACTATGTTTAATGATCCAAAAGTATGTTTTTACTCTGCTGGTAATTCTGGATTGTCTGGTGGTTCTGGAAGTTCAACTACTACTAATCAATTTGCTTCACCACCTAGTGTTAATATGAAGGAACCTGAGCAAAACTTTGCTTTTCTGACAGCTTTCATGTCTTCATATGAAAACTTAGTGAGTAGTAAGATTGCCACAAGTGATTTAACTGATGAGGACTATGATCAGATAGATCCAGATGATTTTGGAAATCATGGATTTAAAGTGGAACATGGCTATGATTGTCCGTAAAGTTAAAAGATTCATGCAAAGAACTGGAAAAGATCTTCCGGCTTTAAACAAGAAATTTGGTTTTGACAAGTTGAAAGTAAAATGCTATAATTGTCAAGAATTTGGGCATTTTACAAATGAGTATGACAAACCAAAGAAAGAATACACTGGTTCTCGTGGTCAACATCAAAATTCTTCTACACCACGAGGTAGTGATGCTGAAAAGAAACCATCTTCTTCTACAACACAAGCAATGTTGGCAGATGGAAATGATTGGTCACAACGGTTACTATGTAATGATGCTCAAGCAAATTTGGCTATGTTTGGGTTACATAAAAATTTTCAAGATGCAAGTGGGAGTGAGATGTCTTCTGATAATGATTCTGGATCTGATTCTGACGACTCTTGTGACAAGCCTCCAACAATATTTGCTTGTATGGCCAAGATCAATGAGGTTAGTCATTCTATCTCTGCAACTTCATCTGTTAAAGTATCATGTGTTGATTGTGAATCTAACAAACCTAAGTTAGAAGCTTTGAAAAATCACAATGATAATCTTGTAAGAGAAATTGCTTCTTTGAAGGATACTTATCGACAATCTCTTGAATCTCAAATGAGATCTCGAGAAAAGATTGAAGCATTGTCGACAAGTAACCACGATCTCAAAGCTGAGTTATCTGTAAAAATGACGATTAATGACCAAAAGTTTCAAGAAATTCTGAAACATCGTTCAAAGATAACTGAACTTGAGAATGAGGTTCTTGAGTTAAAGAACAAACTGGGAAAATTTAGAAATTCTTCTTTTCTGTTGAATGAAATTATTGAAGTATCTGGTAAACAAAAGGATTCAAAGAAAGGAATCGGGTTTGCTGAAATTCTGCCACCTTTCCACAATGATTACAAAATTAATCCTTTTGCTAGAAAAGAAGAGGATTTAATTGAAAAAGAATCTGTGATTTTTTAAAAATCTAAACCAGTTAAAACTGAAAAAGAAACTGTTAAGCCCCAAGTTGTTCTTCAAAAACCTCATGTTCAAAGTAACAAAGTCTTTGTTGAGAATGTCGACAAAGTAATTATCGAGGACGTATTTGAACCTGAGATAATACACAAGAATAAGAACATCCCTAGTTCTAATCATATTCTTTGCGAATCACAAGAATTTGAGGAAGCTGTGTATGGTTCATTCAAGTCTCACATGAAAAAGAAAGAACCGGTGAAAACTAAACCAGTAAAGGCAAAGAAGTCAGATAAACCAAAGATTTCTGATAAGGACAGATACGTTGAAAAGTTTCTCGAACTGTTCTAATTTATATTTTTACTTGAAAAAGAAGTCTGAATTATCTGATGAGTTTGCTAAGAGCATGACCAAAAATGTGAGTCATCATCAAACTTCTGCGTCATTTGTTCCAAATACCTCTCAACATCATCATGTAGACATGCAAGGTTGTTTTCTTTGCGTTCAACATGGTCATGTAGTGAGGAATTGTAGTCAGAAGAGCTATCAGAATCTTCATCCTTTTATCAAAGACCATTCTAAGCCGGTTCCTTTGGTAAAAGAGATTCTGAAACGACCTGTGTCGTATGCTGATGACACTCATATTATGTTCTCTAATGTGAATCCTCGAAAGGTGATTCATGTTAATGAGACTCATGGTCAAGTGAAACCCAAGTTTATTCCAACTGCACAGTTATACAAGAATGAGAATTCAAATGTGGTTTAAGCAGCTTACTTTAGATAAAAGTCTAGAAAGCCGGTAACTTATTCACAAGTTGCTGAACAACAGTTGAAGTCTGTTAAAGTTAATGATCCTAGATAAAACCAAAAGGTGCCCAAGACTGAGGCCTGGGCTGCCTTTTTGAACTAATCATCTTTATTTTGTGTGTATGGTTCATCCAAAACTGTGTCTAGTGAAAACTGGATAATGGATAGTGGATGTTCTCGTCATATTACTGGGAATCTCAACCTATTAACCAACGTGAGAAATATTCAAGGGGGTTATGTGGCATTTTCTGGGAATTCTGGGGGCATGATCACACAATAGGTGAAGTTTCAAATGGTCATATTACCTTTGAGAAAGTAAATTATTGTGATAAAGTGGATCATAACTTATTAAGTGTATCGCAGATTTTTGATAAAAAGTACACAACGATATTTACTGACAAAGAATGTCTTATCTTGAAACCGGGTTATGTTATTCCCGAGGACATGGTTGTCATGCGATCACCATGATCGAATGATATTTATGTCTTTAACATGAGTTCTAAGGTATCCACATCGATTGAAACATGTTTTGTCTCGAAAGCAACCGAGAAAGACTCGATTCTATGGCATCGTAGAATGGGTCACATACATGTTAGAAAGATGAATTATTTGATGGCTAATGATTTAGTGGAAGGTCTCTCGTTGAAGAATTTTAAATTATCCGATCATTGCGTTGCATGCAAAAAGGGCTAGCAGAAGAAGAAGACACATCCTTCTAAATTATTGAATTCCATTAATACTCCTCTTGAACGACTTCATATGGATTTATTTGGTCATGTGAACCGTGCGAGTATTTCTGTGGATTGGTACTGTCTTGTGGTGACTGATGATTATTCAAGATACTCATGGGTGTTATTTATAAGTTCTAAAGATCAAACACCGGTTTTGGTACAAAACCTTATCAACAAGATCGAATCACTATACAAACAAAAGGTGAGGAGAATCCATAGTGATAATGGTACTGAATTCAAAAACACTGTATTGGATTTCTTTTGTGCTCAAAAAGGAATTCATCGAGAATACAGTACACCATACATACCTCAACAAAATGGTGTTGCTGAACGAAAGAATCGAACCTTAATTGAAGATGCACGTACAATTGTCACACCCTCAAAATCCACTAACGGAGTTTTACCGTCAGAGGGTGTGAACTAACAGGATCGGAATCATTAGTTATAATCAAACCATAAAACAAAATTTCAAAACCATGAAAACGTTTACGAGAAATTAAATGCGGAAGCGTAAAAACCTTTAACCAAAAGTTGCGTCACGCAGGACGACTTAAAACCAATGATAACTGTTAAAAATAAGTTTGCATAACAAAAGCGTTTTCAATCAATGCATGTTCCTAAACCGCGCGCCCGCTTCGGCTACCTGAGAATAACATACTAAAAGTGTCAACACAAGGTTGGTGAGTTCACAAGTTTATATAAAAATAAATGTTTAGCGTTTGCGTTCAGCGTTTTGCGTTAAGCGTTGTGCGTTACAGCGTTTTGCGTTACAGCGTTGTGCGTTACAGCGTTTTGCGTTACCAGATAGTGTTATGTCAATTATATATCTATAGGTAGCTAGCCAATAAAGCAAGTATTACTAAGTGTTCGACACCGAAGCTGACTGTTTATTAATTTGCCATGCCACCAGGTCATCCAGACCATGGTATGTGTTTAGCCAAGATTACACCCGCTCGACCTCCAGTCGAGTTTAGCGTTGGGTGGGGTTTGTCAAACCCAGTAGTACTACTCAACAGTGACTCGCTATTATCCAAATATTAACCGGTTCGATGTTATGAAGGACTTTAGTTTACGCGTTTGCCACTTAGTCTTTACAAGTGATATATAATCTATATAAACAAAATCTTAAATGCGTTCGGAGTATGTTATCTCCCCAAAGAGAAAAGCGTTTAAAAAGGGGAAAGTGAAACTCACTGTTTGCGAAGAAATTCCCAAATTAAATCACCAAGATGCGCGTCACAGAAAAACTCTCTCTAGCGTTCTAAAACAACAAAGAGATTTTTCTAAGTGTCGGAATATTATCGAGTCTCTAGACCCGGCACATAATACCTATGCACATAACATGTTTCATGTTTCGTTTGTGAATCGTGTGTGACTTTAACAAGTGTATTTGTGACACATTACATGTGTAAGCAATCATATACGTGTCATGTATTCATAAAGTACATCACTAGCTATTACTCCCCGTAAGGGCATTTTGGTCAAATCATGACAATTAACTAGCCATTATTCCCCATAAGGGCAATTTGGTCAAATTATGACAATCAATTAGCAATTATTCCCCGCAAGGGTAATTTGGTCAAAACATAACAATTATATAGCAAGTATCATGTTTCATGCGTTTTCACAAAACTCAGCAGCTAGTTTCACCGAGACAGAAATTCTACTTGAAAGATTGTACTATTCCACTGATCATAGCATCTCAATTAATTTACCAAAAATCATCACAGAAGCATATATGTCTTAGGTTTCCAGAACATATTTTATTATATTTTTATTCCACATAGTTTTCTCACAATCATCAAATCATTACAGCAAACTCATAACAGTCAAATTCATGCGCAACAGAATGTTATTTGAAATTCCGGTTAAACGAAAAATCCAATAAATGCAAGACCACTTGGGTTAGGTTCCTAACTCAATAAGTCAAATTCCAGAAGTGGAACCACCCCAATTGGTCTCGTAGTTCATGAGATATAACATTTACAAAACAACCTAACATCAAGTCTAACAGCTCAGCTTTGCACAACGTGTTTGTAAAATCATAAAATTTAACTTCTACTTGTCCAAAAATTACAAGTTTATACTCTATAGAAACTAGACTCAACCTAGTTTACAGTAATACCAATAATCCCAACCAATTTTCACCTTTACACCTCGTTACAGTCAATTTAACATCACTAACACGTTCTGTCCAGAAACTGTTTGCATCCAAACTCATCATATTAACTATCTATGAACCATCATGCATTCATATAACACTCTAGACTCCATAAACACCATCCATGCACATCAATTACACATTACATACATGATTAGGGTTTTTTTTTGAACTCAAATCAAAGACACAACAATTAACATGTAACAATATTCATTCTAGTTGTCATATCATCAACAAATCAATCAACAATCATATTAACACAACACCATATCAAAATCGGCACCTAGGGTTTGTAATTAACCCAAAAAACATCAAAATCAAGTATAAAGGATGCATAGGATAATCGATTATACCTTCCTAGCACCTAATTCTTCAATCAAAAGCTTGAAATCCTAGTTGTATGTGTGTGTATAGGTGACGGCAGCCAAGGGTGATGGAGGGTGGGTTTCCGATCGGGGTAGGAGGAAAAGAAAAGAAAACGTGTGTTAGGGTTTGTTTTTTGTTATTATTTATAGAATACTATGTTACACTTTGGCCCCTCCACTTTTAAGTATTACTTTTCCTAGCTTAAACTAATTTAGTTCTTGTTTCTTGTCTAGCATTACACACAATATAATCAAGTAACACATATGTTAACACATAATTATCACATAATTATTATGTTGACGTTTTTCGTTTATTCACCAATCGTTTGCGTCAACTCGTTTGCGTTTCGGTGCAAATCCCGAAAGACTACACATGTAGTAAGTGTTAAGCGTCATTTAAACCCTAGTTTAAATGTAATGAGGTATGCGTTATAGATTCAGTGATCTTAAGTTTGAATTGACAGAGTTGAGTTAACGGAGTTAACCTGAAATTGACGATTGTCACATCATTCCCATGTTAAAGAATTTTCGTCCCAAAAATTTGTGTCAAGTCGTGATGAGTGTCTGAAAAAGTAAGAAAAATTTTCAGTTTGTCATATTATATTCTAGTAGAAAGAAATTTCGTCCCGAAATTTAATTCATACCTCCGGTGATTTCTGACGGTTTGTCGGGTTTCGCGGTTTTCTGTGTTTGGTCAGCCCTTCAAAAAGGTGAGGATACTTCTTCATCATTTGATCCTCGCGTTCCCACGTGAACTCCGGTCCACGTCTCAAGTTCCAACGAACCTTAACGATTGGAATTTTGCTGTGCTTGAGTGTTTTGGTTTCTCAGTCCAAAACTTCAACTGGTTTTTCAATGAAGCGTAACTGTTCATCGACTTGCAGTTCCTCCAGAGGGACTACTTGGGTTTCATCAGATAGGCATTTCTTCAAATTGGATATGTGAAAAACATTGTGTACGCCACTTAGTTCCGTTGGTAGGTCCAGTCGGTACGCCACCGGACCAATACGCTCATTTATCCGGTAAGGACCAACATATCGTGGGTTGAGTTTGTTTCGCTTACCAAAGCGAACCACACCTTTCCAAGGTGAGACTTTGAGTAACACTCGATCGTTCACTTGAAATTTGAGAGGTTTTCGGCGCTTGTCGGTTTAACTCTTTTGGCGATCTCGTGCTACTGCCATGCGATTTCGGATTTGAACAATCTTTTCCGAAGTTTCGAGTACCAGTTCTGGACCAGTGATTTGGCTGTCACCCACCTCTGCCCAGCAGAGTGGTGATCGACACTTCCGTCCGTACAGCGCTTCAAACGGTGCTGCTTTAATACTTGCATGGTAGCTGTTATTATACGAAAACTCAACCAAAGGTAAGTGAGGTTCCCAACTTTTACCGAAATCCAACACGCATGCACGCAACATATCTTCCAGGGTCTGAATAGTTCGTTCACTTTGCCCATCCGTCTGAGGATGGTATGCTGTGCTCATATCAAGACGGGTGCCTAGTGCGCTTTGCAGCGACTTCCAAAAGTGCGAAGTGAAACGAGAATCTCGATCGGAAATGATTGAGACAGGCACTCCGTGCCTAGACACCACTTCTTTCATGTAAACACGAGTCAGTCTTTCCATTTTGTCCTATTCCTTAATCGCTAAGAAGTGTGCAGACTTAGTCAACCGGTCAACGATCACCCAGATGGTATCGCATCCCGTCGGTGTCTTAGGTAAACCCGTAATAAAATCTATTGAGATGTGTTCCCATTTCCACATTGGGAGTTCCGGTTGTTGTAGTAGACCAGATGGTTTCTGGTATTCTACTTTGACTCGGGCGCAAGTCAAGCATTTGCTCACGTAGGTGGCAATGTCGGCTTTCATGTTCGGCCACCAGTAAAGTGCCTTTAAATCATGATACATTTTATCTAAGCCAGGGTGGATAGAATATCGGGACTTGTGTGCCTCGTCCATTACCAGAGTTCTCAACTCTCCGAACCGTGGAACCCAAATCCGGTTCTCAAAATATCGGACCCCGTCCGATCTGGTTTCAAGTTGCTTGTTCATGCCCCGCATGAGTTCCGATGGAAGATTATCATCTTTCAAAGCTTCGTGTTGCGCCTCGCGAATCTGGTCGGGTAAGTTTGCATGAATCGTGAGTTGCAATGCTCACACTCGTCTGGGTTTATCTGTTTCTTTTCTGCTGAGGGCGTCGGCCACTACATTGGCCTTGCCAGGGTGATACTTGATGGCACAATCATAAACCTTAAGCAACTCGAACCAACGACGCTGTCGCATGTTCAGCTCCTTCTGATCGTAGATATGCTGGAGACTCTTGTGGTCGGTGTAAATGGTAAACTTGGTACCGTACAAGTAATGCCTCCATATCTTAAGGGCAAACACCACATCTCCGAGTTCCAAATCATGGGTCGTGTAGTTCTTCTCGTGAACCCGTAGTTGTTGAGAGGCATAAGCTATAACCTTCTCGAGTTGCATCAGCACACAACCGAGACCTTGTATCGATGCGTCACAGTGTACCTCAAAATTTTCCGTTCCCTCGGGGAGGGCTAGAATAGGGGCGCTACAAAGTTTGGTTTTCAACAGTTGAAAAGCGGATTCTTGCGCGTCACCCCAATTGTACTTAGTGCCTTTGTGAGTCAAAGCGGTGAGGGGTTGAGCAATCTTTGAAAATCCCTCGATGAAACGTCAGTAGTAGCCGGCCAGTCCTAGGAATTGCCGCACCTCAGTCGGAGTCTTAGGTGCTTCCCAGTTTTTGATGGCCTCTACCTTTCCGGGATCGACATGGATACCATTCTCGTTGATCACATGTCCTAAAAAGTGAACCTCGCGAAGCCAAAACTCACATTTCGAGAGTTTAGCATACAGTTGTTCCTTCTTCAATAATTCCAGAATTACCCTTAAGTGTTCGTCATGGTCAGCTTCGTTCTTGGAGTAGACAAGAATATCATCAATGAAAACAATCACAAACTTGTCGAGGTACGCCTTGCATACTCGATTCATGAGATCCATAAATACGGCTGGTGCGTTGGTTAAGCCAAAAGGCATAACCGAAAACTCGTAGTGACCATACCGTGTTCTGAAAGCCGTCTTTGAAATATCCTCTTCGCGCACTCTTAGCTGATGGTAACCGGATCGCTGATCGATCTTCGAGTAGTAACTCGATCCTTGGAGCTGGTCAAACAAATCATCAATTCGGGGTAAAGGATAACGGTTCTTGACCGTCACCTTGTTCAACTCCCGGTAGTCGATGCACATGCGGAAAGTCCCGTCCTTCTTTCGGACAAACAAGACAGGGGCTCCCCATGGCGATGAGCTAGGTCGGATTAAACCCTTATCCAACAAATCTTGCAACTGAGTGAACAGTTCCTGAAGCTCCGCCGGTGCGAGCCGATACGGGGCTCGTGCTATGGGTGCTGCACCGGGTGTCAACTCGATTTGGAATTCGACTTGTCGTATAGGAGGGAGTCCAGGCAATTCCTCCGGGAAAACTTCCGGAAAATCTCGCACAACAGGTATATCTTCAATTCGCTTCTCCTCCGCGGGTTTCTCAACAATCTGCGCCAAAATTGCCGGATGACCCTTTCGTAGATACTTCTGCGCCTTCATGAGGGTAATGACGCTGGTGGTCATGCCACTTCTCTCACCTCGGACCGAAATGATCTCGCCGGAAGGGGTAGTAATGTGAACTACCTTGTCGTGACATATAATCTCCGCTCGGTTCTCGGATAACCAGTCTATGCCGACCACGACATCGAAACTACTAAGCGTAAAAGGAATAAGGTCGATATCAAAGACATGACCTGACAGTTTTAACTTACATCCCGCAAGTACATGAGTCGTTACTATAGTCTTACCGTCAGCTAATTCAACAGGAAACTTAGCATCTAACGGAGTTGGAGTTAAGTCTAAGAGTTGGCAAAGGCTTTCGACACAAAACTCCTATCAGCTCCAGTGTCAAACAATACAGAAGCAAAACAATCGTTCACAGGGAAATTACCAGTCACCACGTACGGATCATTGCGGGCTTGACCCGACACAATCACAAAAGCTCTTCCCTTGCCATTGCTTCCACCACTACTGCCACTTCCATTACCTCCGTTGTTGTTGTTATGTTTCAGCTTGGGACAATCTTTCCTGAAATGACCTTCCTGCCCACATTCGAAACATCCCTTCGTCGTCATAGGTGGTTTAGGAGCACCCTTTGCCGCAAGGTCTCCTCTACACTCCTTCGCCTGGTGACCCATCTTTCCGCATCTCTGACACTTGACACGGTCACATGGGCCAACATGATGATAATTGCACCTATTGCACTTCGGATATTTCCCAGCATATCCGCTCGAACCCTGCCCGCTACCGTTGTTATTGTTGTTGTGACTTTGATTGTTAAAGCTCCGAGTGAATTCGGGCTTACGGTAGTGTTGTTGCGGTGGGAGGTTCGAGGACGAGGATCTGGTGTTGTCAAACTTCCTCTTTCCGCTGCTCGGGTTGCTGTTGCTGTGGTTGTCATTACTCTGGTTGTCACGGGCTTTAGCGGTTGAACCCCTAGGTGGTAACGCACCTTGGGTCACAGCCTGATCCGTCAGTTTGTGAGCTAAACGGATCGCTTGTTGAATCGTGGCTGGTCTGGAAGACGTCACCATGCCCTGAATCTGCGGTGCTAACCCATCGATATACATCTCAATCCTCTTACTCGGCGGATATACCATCCGCGGACACATCACAGCCAACTCGTGAGAACGGGTAGTGTAGGCTTCAATTTCTGAGCCCACCATCTTCAGTGACCAAAATTCTGACTCTAACTTCGAAATCTCCTCTCTCGGACAGTACTCCTCTCGCATCATGTTTTTGAACTCCTCCCAGTTCATAGCATTAGCCAGTTCCAATCCAAGGATCTGCACGTTTGAATTCCACCAAGTGAGGGCAGAATCTTTAAGTGTTCTAGCAGCAAATTTGACCCTACTGGCAGGGGGACAATTACACATCTCAAACGCCGATTCGGTCTTCTCAGCCCAACGCAGGAAACCTATGGCTCCCTCCGTGCCCTTAAACGAATTGGGCTTGCAGTCTAGGTAGTTCTTGAAAGTACACGTTCCAGTTGGACCTCCAGCTTGATTCTGAACATGTGCGGCTAGAGCTGCCGCCGCATGGTCATTCAACAGGGTTTGGAGTTCTGTTGCGGTTAAGTTGATGTTACCGCGACCGTGTCCAGCGTTTCTTCGAGACATCTAGGTGTTATCATTCTCAGATGTCATCGTCTAAGGACACCTCTGACTGTGCCTCCTCCTCAGTCGGTTCTTCCTCCGGTTCTTCTTCAGGTTCCTCCTCGGGATCTTCCTCGGGATCCTCCTCAGGCTCCTCTACAGGCTCTGCCTCAGGCTCGGCATCAGGCTTTGCCTCAGGTTCGGTTGCGTTATGAACAATTTGCATTTGTAAGACATCGCAACGCTCTAAAGCTATCTCGGTTCGGGTCCTTGCTACTTGAAGTTGCTCTTGCAAGTCTATCATCTCGGCTTGCATCTTTCTCATAATCTTCATCTGTTGATCACTAGCCTCTTGCATTTCCTTCATTGCCGCTGCCATGTGGGCAATCTCCTCCTTAGTCTCAGTTCCGTCTTTTAACAGTCCGGAAACGTTCGCTCTCGTATAGCGCATGTAACCCACGTCACGCTCCAAGCATGAAACAACAGCTAAGAGAACTTGCTCTACAGGTTCGGTTATGGGTGGTAGGGTGTTGGGATAAGCAGGGTGGTTCGGGTGAGGTAACGGGGGAACTTGCTCGCGATAGACCATACGTCTGATCATGTTAGGGTACCAATCCCAGCTAACGTCGTTTTCGTATATGCCTCCGGATAGGCGGTACCTCTTCGGTGCGGGAGCTTCGAGTTCCGGGACTACTCGGGGTGGCGATGCGGTAGGTAACTGTGGTTCCTTCCCGTGAGCATGAGTCATCGGATCAGATGATGATGAGGGTGGCGTCGACATTCCTACAGGTAAGCCGTGTATGCGCGCGCGTATGAGTGAAAGAGGTAAAGAGATAAGATAACAAAGACTACACAAATCTATGCAGTGCGTATCATTATAAGTAATGGGTCGTCGCGGTTATAGTCTAGTATGCATGCAGCTTCTAGTTTACTATAACCAATGGCTCTGATACCAATCTGTCACACCCTCAAAATCCACTAACGGAGTTTTACCGTCAGAGGGTGTGAACTAACAGGATCAGAATCATTAGTTATAATCAAACCATAAAACAAAGTTTCAAAACCATGAAAACGTTTACGAGAAATTAAATGCGGAAGCGTAAAAACCTTTAACCAAAAGTTACGTCACGCAGGACGACTTAAAACCAATGATAACTGTTAAAAATAAGTTTGCATAACAAAAGCGTTTTCAAGCAATGCATGTTCCTAAACCGCGCGCCCGCCTCGGCTACCTGAGAATAACATACTAAAAGTGTCAACACAAGGTTGATGAGTTCACAAGTTTATATAAAAATAAATGTTTAGCGTTTGCGTTCAGCGTTTTGCATTAAGCGTTATGCGTTACAGCGTTTTGCATTACAGCGTTGTGCGTTACAGCGTTGTGCGTTACCAGATAGTGTTATGTCAATTATATATCTATAGATAGCTAGCCTATAAAGCAAGAATTACTAAGTGTTCGACACCGAAGCTGACTGTTTATCAATTTGCCTTGACACCAGGTCATCCAGACCATGGTATGTGTTTAGCCAAGATTACACCCGCTCGACCTCGAGTCGAGTTTAGCGTTGGATGGGGTTTGTCAAACCCAGTAGTACTACTCAACAGTGACTCGCTATTATCCAAATATTAACCGGTTCGATGTTATGAAGGACTTTAGTTTACGCGTTTGCCACTTAGTCTTTACAAGTGATATATAATCTATATTAACAAAATCTTAAATGCGTTCGGAGTATGTTATCTCCCCCAAGAGAAAAGCCTTTAAAAAGGGGAAAGTGAAACTCACTGTTTGCGAAGAAATTCCCAAATTAAATCACCAAGATGCGCGTCACAGAAAAACTCTCTCTAGCGTTCTAAAACAACAAAGAGAGTTTTCTAAGTGTCGGAATATTATCGAGTCTCTAGACCCGGCACATAATACCTATGAACATAACATGTTTCGTGTTTCGTTTGTGAATCGTGTGTGACTTTAACAAGTGTATTTGTGACATATTACATGTGTAAGCAATCATATACGTGTCATGTATTCATAAAGTACATCACTAGCTATTACTCCCCGTAAGGGCATTTTGGTCAAATCATGACAATTAACTAGCCATTATTCCCCATAAGGGCAATTTGGTCAAATTACGACAATCAATTAGCAATTATTCCCCGCAAGGGTAATTTGGTCAAAACATAACAATTATATAGCAAGTATCATGTTTCATGCGTTTTCACAAAACTCAGCAGCTAGTTTCACCGAGACAGAAATTCTACTTGAAAGATTGTACTATTCCACTGATCATAGCATCTCAATTAATTTACCAAAAATCATCACAGAAGCATATATGTCTTAGGTTTCCAGAACATATTTTATTATATTTTTATTCCACATAGTTTTCTCACAATCATCAAATCATTACAGCAAACTCATAACAGTCAAATTCATGCGCAACAGAATGTTATTTGAAATTCCCGTTAAACAAAAATCCAATAAATTCAAGACCACTTGGGTTAGGTTCCTAACTCAATAAGTCAACTTCCAGAAGTGGAACCACCCCAATTGGTCTCGTAGTTCATTAGATATAACATTTACAAAACAACCTAACAACAGGTCTAACAGCTCAGCTTTGCACAACGTTTTTGTAAAATCATAAAATTTAACTTCTACTTGTCCAAAAATTACAAGTTTATACTCTATAGAAACTAGACTCAACCTAGTTTACATTAGTACCAATAATCCCAACCAATTTTCACCTTTACACCACGTTACAGTCAATTTAACATCACTAACACATTCTGTCCAGAAACTGTTTGGGTTCAAACTCAACATATTAACTATCTATGAACCATCATGCATTCATATAACACTCTAGACTCCATAAACACCATCCATGCACATCAATTACACATTACATACATGATTAGGGTTTTTGTTTTGAACTCAAATCAAAGACACAACAATTAACATGTAACAATATTCATTCTAGTTGTCATATCATCAACAAATCAATCAACAATCATATTAAAACAACACCATATCAAAATCGGCACCTAGGGTTTGTAATTAACCCAACAAACATCAAAATCAAGTATAAAGGATGCATAGGATAATCGATTATACCTTCCTAGCACCTAATTCTTCAATCAAAAGCTTGAAATCCTAGTTGTATGTGTGTGTATAGGTGACGGCAGCCAAGGGTGATGGAGGGTGGGTTTCCGATCGGGGTAGGAGGAAAAGAAAAGAAAAAGTGTGTTAGGGTTTGTTTATTGTTATTATTTATAGAATACGATGTTACACTTTGGCCCCTCCACTTCTAAGTATTACTTTTCCTAGCTTAAACTAATTTAGTTCTTGTTTCTTGTCTAGCATTACACACAATATAATCAAGTAACACATATGTTAACACATAATTATCACATAATTATTATGTTGACGTTTTTCGTTTATTCACCAATCGTTTGCGTCAACTCGTTTGCGTTTCGGTGCAAATCCCGAAAGACTACACATGTAGTAAGTGTTAAGCGTCATTTAAACCCTATTTTAAATGTAATGAGGTATGCGTTATAGATTCAGTGATCTTAAGTTTGAATTGACGGAGTTGAGTTAACGGAGTTAACCTGAAATTGACGATTGTCACAACAATGCTCGCTGATTCTAAGCTTCCCGTCCAATTCTGGAATGAGGCGGTGAATACAACTTGTTGTACTCTTAATCGAGTTCTAACCGTTAAAAGACTCAAAAAGACAAGTTATGAGTTATGGAATAATCGAAAACCTAATTTAAAGTACCTGGAACCTTTTGGGTGTCCGTGTACAATGTTGAAGAAGGATGCTGGTAAATTTGAAGAAAAAACTATCGAAGGGTATTTCTTGGGATATGCATCTCCAAATAAAAGGGTATTTAACTTTACATCTGGTTGCGTTAAAGAGTGGCACCATATGGACTGTCAAAAGTACACAACTCCTCCTCAAGGGAAAGTTCCCGATTGGATGTTTTACTACGATAGTTTATTTAATTCAATTACTCCATCAACTGAACACATAGACGAAGACCTGGTCCGAGCATACTTTGAAGAACATTTGGCAATTCCACAATTTTCAAGTTCTAATGATGTTGAAGCTCAACCTGATGCTCCAATTGAAGAACCACATGCTGCTTCTCCAGTTACTGTTGATAATTTAACTTCTTCCTCTGATGATGATCAAGCTGAAGATCAAGTTATTGAACTTGACAGTGATAATGGTTCATCTCCTGAACTTGGTGAACATTACACTAATTTATTTGATAATGTTGTTGTTCCTGAGAATCCCACTCTTCGGATTCATGGATA
The DNA here is from genome assembly GCF_021521415.1 of Bidens hawaiensis. Classification (NCBI taxonomy): domain Eukaryota; kingdom Viridiplantae; phylum Streptophyta; class Magnoliopsida; order Asterales; family Asteraceae; genus Bidens; species Bidens hawaiensis. The sequence continues at coordinate 112,530 of NW_027505919.1, read as the reverse complement.
TCATCCACAGGAAAACATCATTGGAGAACTTGATGTGGGTGTTCGTACACGTCATCAAGTTGCTTCGTCAAGTGATAATAATGTATTGTGTGCTTATACCGATTTGCATTCATCGGGAATTGTAAATCTTGGAAAATTCACTTGCTTTCTATCTCAAGTTGAGCCAACGACGGCTCGTAAGGCACTTAAAGATCCTTCTTGGGTAGAAGCTATGCAAGAAGAATTACAGCAATTTGCACGTTTGGATGTTTGGGATTTAATAGATAAACCTGCTAGAGTCAAGAAAGTGATTCCGACTAAGTGGGTATTTAAGTGTAAGAAAGACGATCGAGGGGTGATTGTCAGAAAAAAAGCACGTCTAGTGGTGCAAGGATTTAATCAGCAAGAGGGTATTGATTACACAAAAGTATATGCTCCAGTTGCAAGATTAGAGTCGATTCGAATCTTCCTGGCATATGCTGCTTATAAGAATATCAAGGTCTATCAAATGGATGTTAAAAGTGCTTTTCTCAATGGTGAACTACATGAGGAAGTGTTTGTTTTACAGCCTCCTGGTTTTGAAGATCCTGATTATCCTGACCGAGTTTACCGATTAAAAAAGGCCATGTATGGTCTATATCAAGCCCCGAGAGCATGGTATGGAACGCTTGCCAACCATCTTATTGATAATGGCTTCAAACGGGGAACTGTCGACTGCACTTTATTTCATAAAACTGTTGGTGACGATCTTCTCCTAGTTCAGATTTATGTCGACGACATTATATTTGGGTCTACAAACGACACATTGTGTAAGGAGTTCGAGAAGTCCATGCAAACAAAGTTCGAGATGAGTTCGATGGGAGAGATGAATTTATTTTTAGGGTTGCAGGTTCACCAGTCTGCTAACGGAATCTTTATTCACCAGACTAAGTATGTGAACGACGTCTTGAGCCGATTCAAGATATCTGCCAGAAATATCCCTTCTACTCCTCTTCCTGTGGGTCACAATTTATCACCGAATGAATTGGAGGATACCGTTGATCCTACCCTCTATGGTGCCATGATCGGTTCTTTAATGTATCTAACGGCTTCTCGCCCTGACATTATGTTTGCTGTTTGTATTTGTGCTAGGTTTCAAGCAAGTCCACGAGTGACTCATCTAGCTGCGGTTAAGAGAATACTTCAGTATTTGTGGGGAAATCAAGACATCGGGTTAGGGTACCCCAAGGATGATATTTTTGATCTTACTGCTTATTCAGACTCGGACTATGGAGGTTGTGGATACAACAACATCTCCGCGACTACGGTTTGAAGTTTCTTACTACTCCTATTCTGATTGATAATTCTGCTACAATTTCTATCACAAAGAATCCTGTACAACATTCGAAAACAAAACATATCGAAATTCGATATCACTTTATACGGGATTGCTTTCAGAAGAAGTTGATTGACCTTGAGAAAGTACATACTGACTTTCAGAAAGCCGATCTGTTTACCAAAGCTTTTGACAAAACGCGTTTTCATTTTTTGCTTGGTTTAAACGGATTGAAGACCCTCACTGATATCCTTAAACAAGGATGACTATCTTTATTTTCTGTTAATTTTTATTTTAAAATTTATTTTGGTTTTGGGGGTGAAAATCTAGAAAATACAAAAAGATTGTGTTTTTCGTTTGTATAGATAAAACTCAAAAACATTAAAAATTCTTAATCCAAAAACATTAGAAAATTCAGAAAAATCAAAAATATTGTGATTTCTTTTCTTTAATGTTTTCCTTTATAATATTTTGAAAAACTAAAAACATTTTAAAATTTGAAAATCCAAAAAGAATGTATTTTCAGTTTGTACAGAAAAATCCGAAAAACCAAAAAGACTGTGAAGTTTATTTTGATTATAAGAAAATTGAAAAAGACAAAAATATTGTGTTTTTTAAAGTATGTATAGAGAAAAACCAAAAAGATTTTTACATACGTTCGCTGAAAATTATGTCAAATATCTACACTTGAAGGGCATGTACGTGTACATGTTTGGTCCTGACATTTACTTGTAAATGATCAGGATAGCCATTCACCAGATAATGGAAAATAGTTGGGGTGTTCTATCTCATCTATTTATTAATACACTCTTTCAAGAACATGCCAGAGAACTAATTGGCCAATGGAAGTGTGCAAAGGTTGCATCCTCTCTCTCTCTCACCCACATTTTGCAAGTAAGCTCTTCTTTTCTCTCTATGATTTTTGACCAAGAGAGGGTTAACAAGGAGTTTTATAGTGTAAATCCTAGCAACCAAGGGTGCTTTGTTGGAAGCTTGAAGGGTATACAAGCTTGAGGTGCTTCTACTTTGAAGACTAGACATTCAATTCTCATCATCCTTCATATTTCTTAGCATCTTGAAGGTAGTATGCTAGAACACCCTATGGTTGTTTTGATAGCATGTATTATCATATATGGATCCAGGCATTGGGTTTTATATAAAATCGGTTTTATATTGATCATATTAGCAAGATTTAAAACTAATTAATCCATTGCGTTTTTCATATAAATGGGTTTATATGACTTTGATAATCTTGTAAAAACCCAACTGTAAATACATGTATTATAACATCATTGTATATATGTAATGCATATATGTAATACTTATATACATGCAGTACATAGCAATACATATATGTAGTACACCAAAGTTGCATATACATGTAGTGCATAGCAATACATATATGTAACACTTGGCAAATCATGTAAAATACATGAACTAATCAACATGTGCATCATTCATGGCTTTTCATATGCAATAAGTGTACAAATTATTGTCTTAAGCACTATATTGTTACTCATTGTTACTCAATAAAAGGAAAAAAAAAACAGATCTTGTCGAACATGATAGCCCCTGTTTTGCTTAATTTGATGTATAATATGCCTAATCGATGTGATAATGTGTGAACTTGAATGTCACAATCATTTATCTGTTATTGTTGTTCTGATTTGTAATCAATTTCCAAGCAGATCTGGACGAACAAGATAATCGAAATAATGATTCTAAAAGAACCTTTGTTATGAGTGCAGATGCAAGGAGTGAAGGCATGGATTAAAACAGTTTGTAACATAATTATGAAGCAACCAATTGATATACACAAAATTACCTATGTCAAATTTGAGGTGAGAGTGGACCGACAGTGGCTGAGCTACGGTGGGAGATCTGGAGAACGATGGAGAAGAGAACCATTAGAATTTGTTCAATTCCAACTTTACCCTTCCTCATTAAAAAACTCACTCTATTTTTTTGTTCCGTCTTCTTTTTTCCACTGATTAACTAAAATCAATGTTCTTTTCTTAAGTTCTCTAGTTCTCTTATTAGTAGGAGTTATCTCTTGATCCCACCCTATATATATATAAATATAAATATATACATATGAGTTTATAAATATTTTAATGACAAGAACGCAAGTATATTGTAATATTAAGTGTCGGGTTTTAATAAAATAATGTTGGTTTATTTACTAATGTATACTTACAACACACACACACACACACACACACACATATATATATATATACATAACGAAAGCTTTTAACGAGATATGACAAAAAACATAAACTCTAAGACGTCGATTTTTATAAACTAATGTTTAAATTATATTTTATATGAATTTATAAACTATTAAAATCCTTAAAACCATTAAAAAAATAAAGTAACCAAAAATGCGCTGCCCATGGCTCGAACCTGAGCCCCTGGCCGGCTCAGTACATGAACACACACCATACAACCAACTGAACCAAGGTGTCATTTTTTTAAAATACAAGAACATTAATTTATATACATATATTGTTAAATCCCAAATTGATAACAAGAACCCTAATTCCTAAATCGATTAATTTGTTGTTTTAGGTTTATATAACATTAAGCTTCGGCTTTATGGATTAATACGAACAAGAAACACTACTCAATTACCTCCAATGATGCTGCAATGATGATGAACATTGGTAACATAGTCGCGACCATAAACGGGCTGAGTTTTTGATGTTGCAGATGATTCTAGTCTAAATACTCTTAGGGATATGATCGATGGGTTGAGGGGGTGCTATAGGAGCGCTTAATTGTATTTTGATTAACTATATAACTCGAAATATAAGTTTTATATGATGGGTTTATTTTAAGTTTAGCAATAACATCAATACACGATTTATTACCTATTTGATGTGGCTGTGAAGGTCGAATATGCTATGAGTATGATTTGCCAGGATCAATTGTTAATTACAATACGAAAATTAAGGTGCAAGCAACTTAAGGGATTACGGTTTGGTGCAAGCAACTTAACGAGTATTATTTAAATCATATTTTTGCAACTTAGTCCTTGTGCTTTTGGTGTTGATACAAAAATGATTAAAAACTTATGTTTAGGGTATAAATTGAATTTAACTCAAAGTTCTTTCAGATAATTAATTAAATATATAATCAATAATAATAAAATATTATTAACTCGTAAACGAAATATTTTGTTAAAAATTACATGGAAACGAAAACGGGTCGGATAATGGATATTATATAATAAATGGAAAACCCGAGTTGTTACATTCTCATTTTTCTGTCTTTATTTTTCATGAACAACACCGGTACACCTCGCGACGAAAACACTCGATATTATAAAACCCTTGTCGAGGAGTTTTTGCATTTGGGACATTAGCTCTTTCATCTCGGATGACTCCAAGCGGCACGGTGCTTTGCAATGGGATGTCCTCCTAGTATTAACTTTTTTTTATCTCTCGTTCCGGTGGCAACCCCGGAAGGTCCTCTGGGAACACTTCTAGATAGTCACACACCATAGGAAGATCTTTCATTTCATTCGTGTCACACCCTCAATATCCACTAACGAAATTTTACCGTTAGAGGGTGTGAACTAACAGGATCGAAGTCATTAGCTATATCAAACATCATCATTAAAGTCTTTTAAAAACAAACAAAGACATACAAGTCTGAAATAAGTGCGGAAGCGTAAACCGTAATGTAAATTATTATGCCAACACAGGATGGTTTAAAGCAACAGCTGATAAGATAAAGTTAAAAGCAATTTAAAACGTTTGAGAATAGTGCATGCATGTCCTAAACCGCGCGCCCGCCTCGGCTACCTGAGATAAACATACTAAAAGTGTCAACACAAGGTTGGTGACTTCACAGGTTTAAGTAAAGTAATCGTTTCGTTTCGGTGTTACCAGATAGAGTTATTTTAATATATATCAGTAGGTAGCTAACCTATCAAGCATTTATTACTAAGTGTTTAACACCGAATCTGACTGATTATACGTTTGCCTTGCCACCATTTCAACCACGACCATGGTAATGTGTTAGCCAGAATTACACCCACTCGGCCTACAATCGAGTTTAGAGTTGGGTGGGGTTTGTTAAACCCAGTAGTACTACTCAACACTGACTCACTATCATCCAATATTAACCGGTTCGATTGTTTCTGAAGGACCTAGTTGGTTTGTTGCCACTTAATCTCAAAAGTGATATATACATAGTAACACAATCTATAGTTTTTGGAGTATGTTATCTCCCCCTAATAAAACGTTAAAAATTAAGAGGGGCCATGAAACTCACAGTCGCGAAATTTCTGAAGTCCGAGAAAAGCGTGCGTAAAAGAAATCCTCACTAGTGCTCTAAAACAAAAATGAGATTTCTAAGTGTTTTGAACCATGAGTGAGTCTCTAGACTCGACGCATAAAAGTTATGCATGAGATGTGTTCGTGTTACGTTTGTGAAACAAGTGCGACTTGACAACACATTGGTGATAAGTTACGGGTGTGATCACATATGGCATCTAATGTTACTAAGATATATTTTCAGTACATTATCAATTACAAGGGCATATATGTCAAACACAACTCAACATCGATCAAACAAATAACTTTACACATTCCAATAAGAATTCAGCAGCTAAGTTTTCCAAGACAGAATTTAACACGTCAAGATTACTCTATTTCACTATTCATAATATGCAGACAAAAATACCAAAATTTACCACAGAAGCACACGTGAGATAGGTTTCGGGAAATATTTTATATTTTTAGCATATAGGATTTTATCACAAGAATCAAAACAACACAGTAGGTACACAGTAGTCATTATCATGCGCAAATAAATGTTCTTGACTAGTCCTGTTACATGGTTAATCCAATTAATGCAAGACCAATTAGTTAGATTCCACACTCAATTTATTAACTTCTAGAGGTGGAATCATCTCAATTGGTCTTGTCGTTTGTGAGATATGCTATTAACAAATCATCCTATAAAAAGGATCCCGAATTAGAACTGCACAACTAATTTATAAATTAATAAAAAGTGACTTCCACATGTCCAAAAATTACAAACTTGGATTCCTGGAAACTAGATTCGACATACTACATCAAGGAGTTAATAACCACTTTAAAACGTATAATTAACATTAAGTTACTGCCGTATTAACACCATCTATGATTCTGTCCAGCATCATCTTTCACCAAAATCCAACAAAGTAATAACCTATGAACAATTAATCATGCATACAATCCTCTAGACCCATAATCCATCAACCATGCATCTCAATTTCACTTTTCATGCATATTTAAGGTTTACTCAAAGATTCAACTTCAATAAAACATGCAATTGACAATCAATAACAACATAATTATGTTTCAGTCACATATTAATTTGGTTATTTAGTATGCTAGATGCAAGGGGGGGGGGATAGTTATATACTACAATTTACGTATGTATTGATATTAATATTCATGTTTTGAGTTATATGTGGTAAGCTAGTAATTTTTACAAATTAGTTGAATAATCTTTAAATGGATTATAAAATATTAAGTTTATAAAAGACCAATGTTTAAAATTTTAAGTTAGGCTTGGTAATCAAGACCCGAACCCATTGTAAGTGTTAACGGAGAGGGTGGAGCCTAATGTGTCAAACTTGTTGTGTTATAGTGTAATTGGTTAGTTATTAAAGTTTCAAGTTATTTGGGCCAAGTATTCTAGACTCTTGTTATTGTAATCAAAGCCGGAAATTTAAATCTTATGTTTAAATTAAAAATAATTATAGGCCTAAAATGTGGGTTGTTACACACGCATATGAAAACAACGGACACTGAGCGAATATTGTGATTTACCAGCTATCTTTATCTTGTACGGAAAAGCTGCCAAGAATTCAAACATTCCACCTTGAAACCCTAATTAATTTTCAATGTATCCTTCACAATATACATGGAAATATTTTGAGTTACTTCTTGTGTTTGTTACTATCGTGTCCGTTGAGAAATTTTAAGAGTTTTATTGATTCCGTCTTTAATATTCTCTGGTTTTTCATAAAAACAATATTTCGTAACCTTCCTGTCAACACGTGAGTGTGTGTTACGATTGTGAGTGATTCAACGATTAAGTGAGCTATACGGGACCGACAAGTGTTATGAGAGCATGTTTTTGCTACTTTTGTGAAGAACTATTGCTAAATATTGTTGATTTTGAAGGTGAAGAATGACGTCAGGTGACAATTGTTACATTGTTTTGTGACGTCAGCTGCCTAGTTTTTCATTTTTCATAGATTGTTAAGGTTTAAAAGTGTTTTCTTACTTAGATCTACATTAAAGTTCTTTCCTTTATTATAGACCTTGCTCTTATCCGTCAAGATAAATCAGATATGAGGATTTTGTCCCCATATCTGGTTGTTTTTCAAGATTTTTAGTTTAATTTTGTTATGTTTCTTTCAAGTAATTTTTAAACTCCAAAAATATTTTAAAATACCAAAAACATGTCTGGATCAATGGATGAGCAAGAGGTTTCTACTAATAAGATTCCTAGGCTGTATGGACTACCTCAAACTGAAAGTGTTCTTTGAGGCTGCCGTTTGTTATAATGATGTTGAGATGCGGAATTCGATTACGAATGGGCCATATGTTCCTGATGGCACAACAAACAACCAAACAGTTGACAGAACAATGAAAAAGAAATATGACAGAGCCTTATCTATGTTGAAGCATGGTTTATCATAGAAAATCTTGACCAGTGTGGCTCATCATACTACAGCAAAAGCAATGTATGATGCTGTAGTAGAGATGTTTGAAGGAAGCACAGAGCTTAAGGACATCAAGAAGGACAGGTTGAAGCAACAACTAGACCGTTTCAAGTTTAGGGAGGGTGTTGTTCAGAGGTTCGTGGCTATTTGAGATCAGAACAACTGACCTTGCAATCACAGATTTTGATCTAAATTAGAAATCGTTGTCATCTTTATCTGGAGAATGGTACACTGCCAGCAAGTTCATCAAGCAGAAACCAAACATTTCAGCCCTCAAGCTTGATGATGTTATATGATTTTTGCAAGAAATAGAGCAAGAGATGATAGAGAATAATATGATCAAAGAAGACATGCCAAATTTTCAAGTGGCTAATGCTCTTATTGCACCCATGGGAAATATGTCTACAAAGAACCAACAGCAGATTCCCATAATAAAAGAGCCAAGTGAATATGGTGGTGAGACACCAAGGATGTTTGTTGCTGGTCAGTCAAGCAAATAATCTGGACCACGAAGATTCAATGTCCAATTGATTGATGACAATGATACATCCTCAATGGCTAGTGGACATGCTCCTCATAATGCTGGAAATATGAACCATGGAAGTGATTATCAAGCTCTCTTCTCCATGTTCATTGAGTCTTACAATGCTTTTGTAGCAAAGAATCTGATTCATACAAGTGTGGTTGAAGAAGATCTTGAACAAATTGATCCTAATGACTTAGAAGATATGGATCTGAAGTGGCAAGCTGCAATGCTAGCTGTGAGAAGCAAGAGGCTGTATAGCAGAACTGGGAGGTCATTAGTTTAAGGACCAAATGATATAATTGGATTTGATAAATCCTAGGCTATTTGCTACAACTGCCAATTACCAGGACACTTTGCAAGAGAATGACAGTTGAAAAGTTACAAAGTGAATGTTTTAAGAAACAAAGCATGATTAATGTGTATGAAATAAGTGACTTGAGTTACGAGGAAATGATTAAGAGTCTGGAACATGATTGTATGGATAGTTATATGATTCAATCCAGATATGTCACTGACATAGAAGAATTGAAGAAAATTTATCTGGATGAAAAGTTGAAGAATACTCAACTTGAAGTTGAAAATGATTTTCTGAAGAATTTAGTTCAACTTGGAATATTTGTGGGAAGTTGAACAAGATCAAGGAGGAAGATAAGTACAAGGTTGTTCCTCCACCTTTTAATGACAATTACCCATGAAGGTTGATAAGGAAAAGAGAAATGCCTACCTTGATCAGAGTTGATAAGTGTTTAAACAAAAGGAATAAGCAAGATTTTAGTGCTGCCCAAGATCACAGCAAAAATGAAGAAACATCATGAATAAATGAGAAGAGAACACAAATCATTTGATATTTGTTATTGTTCGAAGGCAAAGAAAAACAATGACAGATCTGCCTAAAAAGTACCACAAAGAAGAGAAAATGTCAAAGAAAACAAAAGAAACCATGAAGAAGAAGATTGATGATCTTTTCATTCATGTTTACCCTGTTTTCTCAAACCAAGAGTTATTTAATATCGGGGAAGTGGAATGTATGGAAGAATATGAAAAATCAAGGAATAAGAGAAACATAGATGATAAACCAATCAATATGGAAAGGATAATCTTTTTCAAGAGTTCAGTGGAAAGACAAGACATAGAAATTAAGGAATTTGTACCTTTCACAGTTGACTATGATGGTCTCAGAACTTAAAAGATTATTGGAGTTGATCCCTCAAGACCAAGTGAAAGATTCAAAATAGGAAAGTCAAGTGAGAGCTTCAAAGGAAAAGTCGATGATGTGTGTTAAGAGGGTGTTTCTTTATACAGAACTCACAACTAAGCTTTAAATTTATAAAACGGATTTTCCTAAATAAACTACACACACCCGGCAAGTGTACCGATCTTAAGTAACATAGAACTTAGGAAGTCCAAGTATCGAACACGAGGACACGTGAAATCGTCAATGATCACTAACCCTAGAAAAGACTTCCCCAAGAATAATATTTTTTAAATGATTTTTAATAAATAAACTACTTAACCTAACTTACTTTAACCAAATTAAAAGACTAAACTTAAAAAGACTTAGCGAAACTTTGAGACTTAACTGCAATTGGAGAAAACGTCTACCTAGGTAAGAATCCTATCGAAGGTCTAACAAGCTAATGGAATGAATAATCTCACGACACCGGTATCCAAGGATTACACAACTAAGGTTCTCTCAAGAAACCTAGATCACCTCTCGGTCTCACTAACAAACCCTAACTTACACTTAGTTGATTTTAAGAACAAACCGGGAAACGAATTGCTAAAGTGTTCTAATGTCGTCTCTCCTCACGGTCTCACCGACACATGACCCTAATGGAAACGAATACAATGCAACCAAGGATAGAGGAACAATTTGGTTTAACTTAAACTAGATCAGTAATCGCTCACAAACCCAAACCCGACAAGAACCGAACCCGCTCTCGCGCGATCCTAATCCGAACAAGTAAAAGCTATGAGACGACCTTACTTCTTATCACCTCTCGGTCTCTAAGAAGGTGCCTACCCGCTGAATCTAATCAATTAACACACCCACTTAAACCCTACGGTTTTATTTCCCGCAAACAATCTCTAAACACAAAGTAAAGAGTCTAACAAGCATAATCAACCAAAACTAATTCAATAAATCAAAGCAACGGGTATGTGAGTATAATTAAGAAAATCTCAGCCACTAAACACAACCTAATTCAATATTAAACCAAACTTTCATTAACAATTCAAGTCATGATGATCAAACAATCCATATTACTTACTAAAACCTAACAATATTCATCAAACCTAGGTTGAACTAACAACTTTAGCCTAAAATAACTTTTGGACAGCCGGTATATCTTATTATAAACATCATAAAACTCAACCAATTAATAATTAAACTCATTCAACAATCAATTAATCAAGCACAACGCAATCTTCAATTCTAATGCAAAACAATTCAATTTAAAGATCAAATCAACAAGTATGAATCTTGAACAAGAACCCAAAGTTAATGGAGTGTTTACTACCAATTGGTGGCTGAGTTATATGATGAAAAATTCCCCGAGCTGCTGTCCCGAATCACCTTTGGCTTTCTTCATCTTTCCTTGGCTAACCAATCTTGAAAAATATCTTTTTTTCTCTTAAGCTTGCTGTCCCGATCGGAGGTTTGAACAAGGGTTGGTTTAAATATTTATTTTGTTGTATAATATTTGTTGAATTGTTGCTCCCGTGGGAGCTTATTCACAGCCACACAAACCTATGTTTAGCCTTTGTCTCCCAAAATCAAACACCACAAAGCCGACCAAACTCAACACCAAACAACAAACTTAATGTTTTTCTTTTTCTTGCTTGTTGTCCGATCAGCTCTTAGAGATGCTAGCTTAGGGTTTTTTTTCTCTTTATTTAACTTAATATATTATCATGTAAAGCTTTGATCTTATGGGCTTGGGTCGGGCCTTGAGTTTTAGTCTTGAAATTGATCATAAAGGCCTCTAATGACTTCAAAAACCCGAATCTTTTTCTCTTGTAAAATTCATAACCTACAATATTATTAAACTTTGTAAGATCATGTAAAAATATGCCATAACTATTATTTATTATACGATTAAGCACTTAAAACCTGATAAAAAGGTACAGAAAGTAAGTGTGTTTTAAAACACATCAAACATCCCCACACTTAAGACTTTTTCGTCCCTGAAAAAGAAATATACACAGGATCATAACCAAGTGAAAAACAACAAACTCCCAGATTATTTAACGTTACTAATGCATAAAAAACAACTCGACATATTGATTGCGATTGCCGATATTGTTGTCCAGTTAAACCCAGCCACCAGCCAATCAAGCCCCCAATTGCATTAAGCGTTTTATGTCAAAAAATTAAGGCTACACCTACCCCATCTCAGACAAAGAGTGTTAGAAGATCTAGAGTCGAAGCAAACTGGTTCGACAAATCACTATAAGCCAAGGACTCGTTGATGGTACTAATTAGATGCACTTGGTGAAATTTGATGGATGAATGGTCATGTGGAGGTCGTACGAGCTATTCCTATATATTACTGGACTTTTTACTATAAATTGCTAATTTGATATTTATTGACTAAGAACCTTCGAGCCCCAATAGTGTATCCTCATAGTCACTATCCCCTTGGTAACACGTAAACTTTAAGTCCCGCCTAGTATGTCATCTTTGGCCTCTTTTTACTAACTTAAAATAATGCTTCTTTGCCATTTTACAATACATAACTATCTCAATACAACTGCTTTTCTTGGAACAACTTTTCAGAGTACAAATAACTTTCATAACATAGTTTTTCTATCACCCTAAAGTATATAACTATTTCTAAGCTCGTAAAAAGATGTACATGTGGTGGTGTGCTGGTTTGAGTGCATTTAATACTTACCATCTCAAATTTTTCAAATTATGGTAATCCTCCCTAAGCATCGAAATTCGGTTTCACCGTTTTTCAAATTACTATATATATAAAAACTGCTGAAGAGAATTATCAAAGCTAGTTGGGCCTACCGACACATCCCAAATCAGATATTCAAACCATCTCTTTTTTTATTATTATATTATATATTTCGAAAGTTACGAGAGTTCGTTAACACAACGGTAATAATATCATTTCCTACTTAACGTAAAACAAAATCAATTTTCAAGGGACATTTTTCTTAATTTTTTTTTCATATTCAGTTGCCCAGCCACTTTCAGTTTTCGGGTCAATAGCTACCCCGTATGTCTACAGGTAGATAACAGGACCAAACATATACAAGTATATGTCCCTCGAACTTAAGTAGCCGACATAATTTTTAGCGAAAGAACAAAAAGGTTATGATTAATTTTTTTTTTCAATATTTTTTCTACAACTAAGTAAAATAAATTCCCGTCTCCACACTTAGAACGAAATCGTCCTCGATGAGAACAAGGAAAAGAAATAAAATAAAAATAAAACTTAAAATAGAAAAAAGTAAAATAGAGAACAGGTTACTCCCCTGGTTATATGCAGAATCTTCATCAGCTACGTATCAATCGAGCGACCGTATAGTAATTCATTCTCGGTGGAAATCTCGGGAGAACCAGTTCCAAAACACCATCAGAGCTACCATGCGCATAATAATTCCTGCAATAACTCAAACTCGCTTGCTTGTAGCGGCGTACAAAACAGAAAACAAAACATAAGAAATAAACATATTTTTGTGTTTTTGTATTTTTTGATTTTTATTAATTTTTTAATTTTTTTTATGTTTTTATAAATAACAAAAATAAAACAGATAATAAAGAAAATCATAATACACACTATACAACTTGAGCAGTCTCCCGAGTGATGCATCCAACTCGTCTATGTCTCAGTGAATGAGTCAAGGTAAAACACCTCGACTGTCTGATCAACTACCGGCTCACCTATGTAATGCTTCAACCTATGGTCGTTCACCTTAAACTTCCCGCTCTAATCTTGTATTTCAATAGTGCCATACGGAATACCTCAGTGACCGTGAACGGTCCCGACCATCGGGATTTCAAGTTTCCCAGGAATAACCTCAACCAGGAGTTATACAGTATTACCATATCACCACACTTGAACTGCTTATTGCCCTTCAACTTTCTATCATGCAGTTTTTTCGTCCGGTCCTTATACTTAAACGACTGAGAATATGCGTGATCCCGGAGCTCCTCTAACTCATGCAACTGATGGAAACGAGAGCACTCTGCGGCGGATAAATTAAGATTAACCCTCTAAAGGGCCCATGAAGCACGGTGCTCCAACTCAACAGGAAGATGACATGCCTTCACATAAATAATCCGAAATGTTGTGGTACCAGTCGGAGTCTTGTGGGCTATACGGAAGGCCCACAAAGCGTCATCTAATTTGTCGGACCAATCCCAACGATTTGAACCAACCGTTTTCTTAAGAATACGCTTGATTCCCCGATTACTCACTTCCACCTGTCCACTAGTATGTGGGTGGTTGGCGGTCGCAGACCGATGGGTGACCCCGTAGCGCTGCAACTCCTTATCCATCTGCACATTGTAGAAGTGAGTACCTCGTTCAATGATCAAGGCTTTTGGGACACCAAAACGAGCGAAGAGAATTTTAAGAAAACACACTACCACTCGGGGCATCATTCTTGGGTAAAGCCTTAGCCTCAACCCACTTTGAGACATAATCAACGGCCAAGTGTATGTATTTGTTCCCACGAGAAGATGGAAACGGTCCCATGAAATCAATGCCCCACACATCGAAAACCTCACAAACTTAAATAGCATTCTGGGGCATTACGTTTCGTGATGAAATGTTGCCGACAAGCTAGCAATGATCAAAACTCCTAACAAACGCATGCGCGTCCTTAAAGATAGAAGGCCAATAAAAACCAAAAACAAACACCTTCTACGCCATTGAACTCGCACCGTGGTGACCTCCTATCGGTCCCACATAACAATGGCTTAGAATCTGCCATCCCTCCTTGACATCTACACACCTCCTAATCAGCTGATCATCACTGATGCGGAAAAGATACGGGTCCTCCCATAGGTAATGGAGTTTCACATATCTACGTCATTATAGCACACAGCAGCCTCAAACAAGACTTTCCATTTGATAAAATTCTCTTGCCCATAAAGCATTGGAATTTTGTTGGTGGATACCTTTTGCTCTTCAAAACCAGATATATTTTTGGTGCCTTTGTAAAATGATTTTAGAGAAAAACAGAGAAAATCTTAAACAGATTAAAAATCAAAGTTGAAAAATCAATCAGATCTGAGAAGAAGCTCTTCAGATCTGATGTATCTGATTCAATTGGAGCAAGATCAAATGATAAAAATTCAAACTTTATGTAAAACAGAGTAAAAGAAGAAACCCAAAATTGTAGATCTGAAAGAATAAAGAAAGAGCAGAGTTGCTGACGTCAGTATTCAATGGAACAATACTCAGCTCACGTCATTCTTCATCTTCAAATAATCAACAATAGGCAACAAATCTTCACACAAAACAACAAAAAATAATCTCTGATACCATTTGCCAATCCCTTACTTTGATCACTCAAACTCAAAATAAATGTCACAACCCACACAAGAAGGTTGGTGACGTTAGTATTTTTGGTAAGATTGACTGTTTGTTAACGGCAGAATCAGAAACAAATAGAATTGTTGGTTTAAGACTAAAAAATGTAACATACACAAACAATGACTCAAAAGATTTACATTTATAGAAAGGTCTCATACAAATGTAAATTGATTAGGGTTTCTTGTAAGGAATGTTTATCCGTATTAATCTTAGGACAGCCGTCACACACTAATCAGGAATATTCGATTCTTTTCTTAAAAGTGTAATGTGGCGAATCCAACTTATGGTAGGCATGACCTAAATTATTCTATTTATAGGCCTGCCACCACCTGAAATATGTCATGACTTCTTGAAACCCTAATGATAGGTACATAATCATATTACATATTCAAAAATATACTTAGTGTAAAAACAGGTCATCCGGGTAGACTTTGTGTCATTTGTCTTCTGGGAGTAGGCATTGTGCCTTTTGTCTTTACGAGTAGACCCGGTAACCTTGAAGTGTGCTGGTAAATAGATCTCCGGGTAGAGTTTACTTAGAGTATTTTCCTTAGAAAATGCTGATCTAGCAGACTTCAATCTTCTTGACCATAGCAGACTTTGCCCGATAAGATCTAACGAGCAAACTTGTTCTTCAGAAATCCTTTGAACTCTTTGTTAATGAATAACTTATTAGAAAATACAAGTGTGCTGGTAACACTGTAGCTTGCTCAGAGTTGAACCTTGCCGATGAAGTCCTTAAGATAACTCTTTATCAACTTCCATCAAGCGTGCTCGGACCGCTGTTTTATTAAAGAATACCTTGCTAGATCTTCCACATACTAGGCTTCAAAAGCTTAGTTTGCCAAGAGCCTTCTCGGAAGTAAACCTTGCTTGGCTATGAAGAACAACCTTGCTAGACATAGTGAACTCTACTCGGATTGTCACTAAAGAAGACTTCAAGAAGATAACCTTGTCCGAAAGGTAAAATACCTTGCTAGGACAGGTAAAACCTTGCTGGGAGGTCCAAGTGTGCTCGGTTTTCATACTTAGCCATTTCTGGGAGTGTTATAAGATTCCAATCTCCCTTTAGTCATATCAAGTCAAATCTTTGACTCAACAGAATGGTATGACTATCCGTACGTGACAAAGATAGCCGTCACAATCAATATCAGGTGAAAGGTCCATGTTTCGTGTGTTGTATTGTAACACCCCGTAACCGCAGCGGAAACGTACACGGGATGCAACAGACACATCTGATATCAACAGCATTGTTTATAAAGAAAACACCACTACATTAATTTAAACGTATTACATTGTTCTGAGTTTCATAACCATCTAAGCGTTATCACATAAGTGTTACCGATAGTACATTAACATATTTAATGCAAAATATAGATCTCTAGACTTCCACAAAATAGCACACAGCATCGAACACATATCACTCATTCCGATTTGAGTGTACCTAGAAAGCATGTAAAGAAAACGGGTCAACTACGAATAGTTGGTGAGTTTCACTAATTTAAATAAACCACAACAAATCATTATAATAATCATAAATAAGCGTTGTAATTATGCTGAGCCCACAAGTGAGAACTCTGTTAATCCCAAAACATATCGATTAACCTCCGGGAACTCTGTTACCCCAGAATACTTCCAATAACCTCTGGGAACTCTGTTACCCCAGAAACACATTTAATAACCTCTGGGAACTCTGTTACCCCAGAAACACATTTAATAACCTCTGGGAACTCGGTTACCCCAGAACACTGTTTCGGGCCTTACACTGTTAGCAACTCAGACAATTACCATCTTAATTCATTACCGTATGATTCCCGTACAATAAACATTATATAAATACGTTCATTTCCATGCGATCAGCATGTACTTAAACACTTTGATAAAAACATTCTTTCCGCCCCGGGAAAATATTTAAAACAGTTCAGTAAAAAGGGCTCGTGAAAACTCACCTTCTTGTGAGCAAGATGTACTACGGTGCATGGCTACTGGTACAGATCTGTAATACGATCCCCAAATCGTTACTACACAATTTCTATCAATATAACTTAAGTTCGTGTTAACCAGTACGTCTGGGAACACTGCTAACCCAGTATCGTACACGATCCGGGGACAATGTTAACCCTGAAATACTTTTCAGGACTTAGATTATGATATCACCTAGAGTTCTTTAGTCAAAACTACCGTTAGTTTGTTTTCTCGTTTTGCGTGCCTAGCACGGTTATTCGTCTTTATGTTTACAAAAATGAGTTTGACCACACACGACCCGAAAATAGTTATTATTGATATTTTCATTAAAGTGGTGAAATTAGAGCTCGGTTAGACACCCCGTTTGGCCGCGGGGCCCGTTTCCGTCTTTAATACACCGGAAACGGTTAAATCGGGTAAAATTACTCAAATCATCCGAATTATTTTCGGATGATTTATTTTTACTTGATTAACTTAGTTTCATAAAAATCATCCATTTTTAAAGTTTTCAAACACCAGTCAGCTCGCTTAAGCGAACTTCGCCGGTTTACTCGTTTTAAGCTTTAAAAGTTTGTTTTTAAGTTCCATTTAGCACAAATAAATATCCGTCTAGTCTCGGACCTTGAAATTTTGTACAAACCATATTTTGACAGTAAGGAATTTAATAAAATTTTTCCAGAATTAATTTTTATATCTAAAATTTATTTAACCATTTTTAAACGTCATTTAAACACCAAATATGTCGAAAATACCAAACGACCTTCGAAAAATCCCAAATTTTTCTGGGATGACCCCTGTCACCCACATAGTTCCCTGTAATTTTTCCAGAACCAAAAACTCACTTTTCATGCCATTTTTACCAAAACCGAGCTAGAAATCCTTAGAACTCGTTTTACCGAAAAGCCTACTTAGACTTCTCCAATGAACCTGAAATTTTGTGTGTGACTTTTATATGTTATAAAAAGCTTATCTTAAATTTCCCAGAATTTTCATGATGTTTAGCTATTTTTCACCATTTTTGGCCAAAACCGAGCATTAAATTCACCAAATATTCATCCTTTATCCAAAAATTACCAAAAATTCACAGATCTCATATTTTCATGTGTAGATCATCTCTGTGAAATTTCGTGACCCAACTCTCGGTCTATCACAATCTGTCCAAATTATCTAAATCATACGAAAACCGAACTATCTTGTGTTTTCTAGCGTTAGATCGCAAAGATCTTGGTTTCTAGCCTTTGCTAGCCACTAGATACAACACTTACAAGCACAACAACACCACACCAAGCAAGTTATACCCACAATCAAGCCATTTCTTTGATGGTTTCGATTAAAACATCAAAACAAAGATTTTGACCGTAAAAATTCGATTTTGACTCTTTTAGCTACTTTCTTGGACCAAGATCCTTTGTATAACTTGTATACATCACTTGATCCTCCAAGAATCGGTTTCATCTCAAGTTTTCACCCATATTTCACTTGAAACCTCACTTTCTTGTAAATGAATCAAGAAAAGAAGAATAACACGATTATAACTCGGTCTATACCTCGTTTTCTTGCTTAAAAACTTGGATCTTTGGATGAATGTTGAAGATTGATGAGAGAAAGTTGGGGTTGGGATGTTAAAAAAAGAAAATGAAATGTTATAATGGTTAAGGTGGACCGATCGGTCCTAGTTGTGATGTGGGGTGGGGCCCACATCTCAACCCATGGCCACACATTTGGATTTTGTATAATCCGGATAATATTGTGGATAATCTGGTTCAGTTCGTTTCTCGGTTAAACGTTTAATTTCGCTCAAAACGAGGCCAAGACGGTCGTTTTTTGGCTTAAAAATAAAATTTATATAAAACTGATTTAAAAACTTTAAAAACTTAAACCATGACATTTAATGACTTAACACATCGTATTGTCGGTAATTGTGCATCTTTTTCGGCTTGATCGATCGTCTCTTGCTTGGTTTGATGTTAAAGGTTTCGTTTATCGTACTGACGTACTAATAAGTCGAAATCCTTTTTCTGTGCTATAATTCACTTATCCCGAAGCTTTAATACTTCGTAAACATCACTAAACATCATATATTTTGTCTATAATGTAATTCCCGATTCGTTCGGGTTTCAATAACCGTTCATCGATTAATCGTAATTTCGATACGACTAGTTGTACATTTGAGTATAATTCGTACTGAGAATCTTATATACTCGTATAATCACATTATAATTCATATATTCAATATTTAAGGTTTTTGGGTAAGTCCAAGTGACATAAATAATAATTTAAATCTTTGGACTATTCACTTGTTATTTGTTATTCTGAAAGTAAATTTAATATAGCTTTAGTCTTGTTGTAAGCTTTGATGAATATTTTTTAGTAAAAAGTTCTAAGGATTGAATATCCTTCTAAAAAGTATATTAAGGATCTTAAATCATGACAAAAATGAGTTAATGAAAGATTTTATCCAAGTAAATGTAAACTGATAAGTATAAATCATACCATAAGGTCCAATTAGACCTAAGTTACTATAAGTAAGGATCCTTCCATGATCTTGAATCCACAAGTGTTATTACTTCTGTAATACTCATATTTGAACTTAGGATACCTGTGGCAAAAAACTTATGAAATTAAACTGGGATTAAACCCAACAAACTGGGGACAAGCCCATAAAATAAACTAGGGACAAGCCCGTGCAACTGGGGACAAGCCCGTGAACTGGGGACAAGCCCGAACCGGGGACAAGCCTAAACTGGGGACAAGCCCAAAAATACGGATGTTAACTGGGGACACGCCCAAACCGGGATTTAGCCCAAACGTGAGATAACATGAAAATGTTATAAACTGGTGGTATGGTACGTCTATCATAAATCGTAGGATCCTCCATATAGCCTAAGACAACGAAATTGTCAGCCACTAAGCGTGTACTGGTTCCGCTGCCCCGAACTATACGTTGGATAATCGGTGCGTTCCAGGCGAGAGTGTAGAAACTCTAATTTATAAGAAATGTGAAAATTTTTAAACCTTGGAAGATATGACCATCGGGGGGTCACATCTTAATCATTGGCTAGGCCAAAGGAAAATAGTTAAGTACCTTAAACATGAAGGAAAGGTGGCCAACCTCTTAGTTATTGATCATTTAATTAGAATCCTGCATTATTATTTAAAACTTGGAAAAAACAAACGTTAAGAATATATTATCATTAGATCAATAAGAATCTTAAATGAATAAGAGATCAGATAGATATTACCAATTTTAGGATCCTTGATCCTTAAAGGATACTCGATCCTCAGAGGATACTTGATCCTGATCAGAAAAAGTACTTCTTGAGATGGATAGCATTCCATGCTCTTGGTAACCCTGTCGCCTTCTCATGGTGAGCAAATGATATGACCCCTTTCCTGCCTCCGACTCGATCAGATATGGACCTTCCCACTTAGGTGATAACTTTCCATTCGGCAGAATGGTTGTATTTTGGAAGGCTTTTCCTCAAGACTAGATCTCCTTCTTGGAATCTTCTGATCCTGATACTCTTGTTGTATGCCCCAGCTACCCTTTGTTGATATGCTGCCATTCTGATCTTGGCTAGGTCTCTAAGTTCTTCAACATTATCCGAGTCTTCGAGAAGGATTTCTTTAGTGGCCCTCAGGATTGCGGATGCTTGTTCTGGCTGTAGGAACCACCATCTCTGTAGGAATTACTGCTTCTGATCCAAACACCCAATGAGAAGGGTATTTGGCACGTTGCATTATTTGGTGTCATTCTATCAGCCCAAAGAACATAAGGAAGTTCCTCAGCCCACTTGCCTTTCTTGGATCCTAGTTTCTTCTTCAAATTGTTGATGATGATCTTGTTACATGATTCTGCTTTACCGTTGGCTTGAGGGTGAACTGGTGTAGAAGTAATCATCATGATGCCCCAACTGTCACAAAAGTTAGTAGTTTTTTTTCCCAATAAACTGGGATCCATTATCACAAACAATTTCAGATGGATACCAAATCTAGTTATAATGTTTCTTTTAATGAAGGATATAACTTCCATTTCTCGGACTTGCACGAATGCATCTGCCTCAATCCATTTAGAGAAGTAGCCTGTCATAGCAAGCATAAAGACCTTTCCGCCTGGTGCCTTTGGTAGCTTGCCAACAGTATCCATTCCCCACTACATGAAAGGCCATGAAGAGGATATAGGATACATCGGTTTTGACTGGCTGATGAAGGATGTTTCGATGCCTTTTGCAAGCATCACACTTCTTTGAGTACTCAATTGCGTCCTTCTTCATTGTTGGCCAGAAGTATCCAGTCCTAAGTATCCTGGAGAATAATGCCCTCCCCCATGTGTGGTTGCCGCAATCGCCTTCGTGTAAGTCTTGGAGTACCTCTTGTATTTCAGGATCCTCGATGCATCTTAAATAGGGACCTGCATACGATTCTATATACAGTATTTTGTAAAATAATAAATTGTGATACCTTTAATCTGAAAGCTTTAGGGTTTTCCCCTGTTGGGATTTCTCCATCTTGGAGGAATTTCTTGATTGGAAGGATCCAAGATCCTGCTTTTGGAGAGGATGAAGGATCCTTCAGTTCTTTTGAGCAATTCAGTGTTACCTCCACAGCTTCCTGTTCTCTAATTGCGGAGACAATATATGAATGATAGGTATCTTTACATCATCCGGGATCTTCAATGATGATGCTAAGTTGAGATAAGGCATCTGCCCCAGCATTTTTTTCTCTTGGTACCTGCATGATTACTAAAAAACTCGAAGGATTTTTGCTAATTCCCTTCACAGTTTCTAAAAACCTGATCTTATTCTCACCTTTCACGGTATAAGAGCCGTTCAAGTGGTTAGTTATAAGTAAAGAATCTATATAAACTTGAAGATACATGATCATCATTTGTTTGGCTAAAAGTAAACCTACGATACGTGCTACATGTTCTGCCCTCATTGTTGGTGGCTTGAAATGCACATGCAATAGACTTGGGGTATTATGTTCCCCTGTGGCGATTTCAGTAGGATACCTAATCCTGTTCCTCTTACATTAGATGCTCCATATGTGAAGAGGGTCCAAGGATCCTTGGTTTCTTCTAGTTGTTGGACCTCTAGATCAGTTTCCTTCTGCACGTCACTATTGAAATCAGCCACAAAGTCTGCAAGCGCTTGTGACTTAATGGTTGTTCTGGCTCGTACTGAATATCGTATCCACTCAGCTTCACAGCCCACTTGGCCATTCTTCCGGACAAATCTGACTTTCTAAGCACATTCTTAACAGGATAATTAGTTATTAAAATAATAGTATGTGTTTCAAAATAGTGTCTCAACTTGGTCGAGGCCATCATCAAAGAAAGAATTAATTTTTCAAGGTGAGAATACCTGACCTCTGCATCTAAGAGGCTTTTACTTACATAATAAACCGGGGTGTTGTTGTCCTTCATGATCCTTGGCCAGAACAACACTAACTGCATTACCTAATACGGCTAAGTATAGAGACAGCGGCTCACCATCAATTGGCTTTATCAAAGCAGGCACTGAGGATAGATAATCCTTAAGAGCCTTAAGTGCATCCTCATGCCTCTGAGTCTATTAAAACTTTTTATTCTTCCTCAAGATATCATAGAAGTCTTTGCACTTCTCTAAGGATCTGGAAATGAATATGTTGAGAGCAGCTATTCTTCCCGTCTCAGTCTTTGGACATCCTTAGCATTCACAGGAGACTTCAAATTGATGACGGCTTCTATCTGCTCGGGGGCTCGCTTCTATTCCTCTCTTGTTCACCATGTATCTAAGAAATTTCCCAGCCTTAACACCAAAGTGGCATTTTGACGGGTTCAACTTCATTTTGTACTGATCCAAGATATTGAATGCTTCTTCAAGATCTCTGAGCTGATCCTGAGCCCTCTTCTACTTCACCACCATGTCATCTATGTAGACTTCCATGGTCTTGCCTAACTGATCCTTGAACATCATGTTGACCAATCTTAGATATGTTGCCCCTACATTTCTTAGTCCAAATGGCATAGCAATATAACAGTATATGCCTGTAGGAGTCATGAATGATGTATCCTCTTGATGAGATGGTTCCATCTGAATTTGTGTTGAAATCCAGAGGAAGCATCCATAAAGGTAAGCATATCATGTCCTGCCGTTGCATCCACCATGGAGTCTATATGTGGTAATGGGAAAGGATCCTTGGGGCATGCCTTGTTTAAATCGGTGACACACACCCTCCACTTTCCATTCTTTTTTGAAACAACAACCACATTAGCCAACCATCGAGGATATTTAACCTCTCTGATCATATCGGCCTTAAGAAGTTTTTCAACTTCTTCTTGTATGATCACGTTCCTCTCAGGAGCGAATTTCCTTCTCTTCTAATGGACGGGTTTAAATAGAATAATCAAGGCCTAACTTATGAGTAATTACCTTCTTTGGAATACCGGTCATGTCTGAATGTTTGAAGGAAAATGTGGATTTTCGTCGCTTTAGGAAGGATACTATATCCTCCTCGATCTCATTAGGGATACTGGATCCTAGGAAAACTTTCCCGTCTAGATCCTCGGGGTCCAAGGATACTTCTTTTATATCTCACTCCCGAGCCTCCAGCACGTTCCTAGATGCTGCTATGGTTTTCTATGCTATCGTCTGTTTAGCTGTTGGCCTCATTGATGAAGAATAATAATTCTTGGCTTCCACATGGTCACCATCTATCCTTACTACTCCCCGAGGAGTTGATAGCTTGATGCACTGATGGTAATTAGAGGCTACAACCTTCATTCTGTGTAGCCAAGGCCTTCCAAGGATAACATTGCAACAAGATAGATTGTCATTAACACAAAATTTTTTATAAGAGTTTAACCCTTCGATGTATATTGGGAGTTTGATGCCCCCCCCCCCCCATTGTTTTCTTGGTTTAGCCACTGAAACCAACTAGCACCGACGTTCTCTTGATGATCTCCGAGTTTGGAATATTTTCTGGAGTATATCATGTTGGATGATGTTGACTGAGCTTCCACCATCGACTAGGATCCTGCGTACATAATGGTTAGCGATAAATAAACTTACAATCAAACCGTCATGGTGTGGATCCTGGATGCTTGTTTTATCTTCTTCATCAAAGAAGATTCTTTTGTCATTTATCAAAGTGGTAGATATGACCGCTAGTTCCCCGTTCTCCATCTTGGTTTCTTTGGCATGTCTTTTGGCCGAGGAGAACGAAGTACCACATATATCTGAGCCACCGGAGATAAAGTTGATCACTTGTGCATCTGGTGGAGGAGGAGTTGCTTTTGCGGGACATCTTCAGGATCCTGGATCCTTGACATTTTTCTTCCCAAGAGTTCTTTGAAATGACCCTTGCTCAGGAGGTATCCAATTTCCCTCCTTAAACCAATGCAGTCATCAGCCATATGGCCAAAATCCTCATGGAACGCACACCATTTGTGTCTTTAAAGGTCGTTGACATCTCGTTTTTACAGGGCCACCTCGCTCTTTCTCCGAGATCCTTCATGGGACAAATCAAACCATGAGTATCCACGGAGAAGCAATACTTAGAAATGCTTGGGTAATCTTCATCATCATCTCCTTCTTCAACTGCTCGAACATTTTAATTGTTGAATTTGGAGTAAGGCTTCGGGTTGTTATACCTAAACGAGGATCCTTGTTTCTTGTCTGGGATTCTTGCTTCGTTTGAGCCTCTAAGCGTTCTTGGATCATTGTGATCCTCTAGTTGTATGAATCTAGGTGCCATGTTCCTTACTTCATCTAATGTCCTGCAAGGAGTCATCACAAGATCATCATAAAAAGGGGAGACCCTATTTAGTCCCATCTTGAACGCTTCCACGGCCGTAGCCATATCAAGATTAGGGATCTCTAGGGCCTCCCTGCCAAACCTCGTCACAAAATCCCTAAGGGATTAATCATTAGGTTGGACAACTCTATATAAGTCACTAGTAAACTTCTCAAATTTCCTACTGCAAGAAAATTGGTTGTTGAACAAGTTAACTAAATGTGAAAAAGAAGTAACAGAAAAGGGAGGAAGACTTAGTAGCCATTTTAGAGCATCACATGTTAGTGTGGATCCGAAACCCTTGCATAGACAAGCTTCCTTGAGTCTTTCAGGAATGGGATTGATCTCCATCCTCTCCATATATTGAGCCACATGCTCTTCCGGATCAGTGGTCCCATCATACACTTTCATTTTGGGGGTTTGAAAGCGTTTTGGGATCTCCACATCACAGATTAATGGAGTGAATCTGGATAACTTATGGCTCCCTTCTGGTATTTTAGGGATTGGACGGATCACCCCTGGTACGCTGGATATCATATCCTTAAGCTTCTGCGGTTCCTTGGCCATAGCCTGGTTGATACATGTATCCTGCATGGAACCAAGATTAGCATCTAAGGATATAGGATTATATGAGTTACCTCTCTGGTTTATGAATGTTGGCATCCCAGAGGAATAGCTGAGGTAAGAAGCATATGCTACGGGAGTTAGTCCACCAGAGGCATGGTTTGCAAGGGGATTATATCTCCTCTGGATGAAGGATCCTTGAGGCTGGGAGTTGAAAGATCCTTGATGATACAATCCGGAGGATCCTGGCTGAAGGATTGATGATCCTTGCTGGAGGAGAGAGGATCCTTGAGCTTGAAGGCCCATGAACACTAGGGTAAGGATAGATGATCCTTACTGAAAAACTGAGGGTCCTTGAGCTTGCTGACCCATGGACCCCTGGTGAAATATAGATGATCCTTGCTGGAAAATTGAGGATACCTGAGTTTGCTGACCCATGGATCCCGGTTGAAGGATAGATGATCCTTGCGCATGTTGAGCCAAGGATCCTGGAGTGGTAAAATCCAGCATCCTAGGCATTAGAGGAGTCTGCTCCTCTGGTGGCCTCTTGGTCCTTTTGAGATCTTCTATCTCCCGAAGGATCCTCTGGTTAGTCTTGCTCTGATGCTCCGTGTAAGCTTTAACCTGTGAAAACATAGCAGAAACATCATTGTTAAAGTTAACCACCGAAGTGGCAGCAGTGATTTTTTAGCTCTGGAAGAGTGTGATTTATGTCTTGTTTCCGGCCGCGGTGGTCCTTGGAGATGCTGATAGCGTAGAAGGCATCGGTGGTAAGGTTCTTGATGAGTGAGAAATGGATGAGGGCATGGTTGATGAAGCAGAAGATTGTTGAGAGACCATTGAGAGTGGTATTGATATAAAAGGTTGAAAATTGATAGGGTATTTTCTGGATTATAACACCAATTCGTCTCACGGTGGGCGCCAAATTGTTTTGGTTAAAAATCTACTAAGGATAATGTAATGAGGATTAGTGCTAACTTGATAAGAACAATAATGAATCGGTTGCAAACACAAACACAAGGATTTGTTACGAGGAAAAGCCCTTGATCTTTAAAGGATCGCCGACATAAAACCTCGGGTGATGACAGTTGTCTATCACCTCTTTATTAATCACAAAATCGGGTTACAAAGGTAGAGATCATGATCAGTATTACAATATTTCTAAGTGTGAGTGCTGTGCTAGAGAGATTTTTCAGAGATACTAAAGTGTGCGAGAGTACAAGTGTGTTCCTAGCTGATCTATAATCACGCCACTCTTCCCACTAGTCGTTCCCTTCTCTTTGACCGCGTGCGGGAGTCGTCTAATAGCGCTAAAATAGGGTGACCAAGTCGTCCAGGCGTTATATCTAACAAACACAACACCACTCAAATACAATTATTATTAAATAGATAATACCAAGGATCCTTAATCCTTTGCAACCTTGAACATATCTTAAGGATAATTTATCCTTAAGTTATTCAAGGATAGAGGATCCTCAGCAGAAATTATATGCCCTAACAATCATCTCTAAAATCCATATTAAGATCTTGGTTACAACGGACATCCGAATCACCCACACTATAGTCTTTACTTTCAGACGTTTTTGTCCACTTCACCGACTCAACCTCGTTCGGCAATGAATTCCACTTCGCACAATTTCGAACAATGTTAGACAACATATCGATCGTTTGCCAACTTGGAAATATCAATGTCATTAATACCACTCGTTGGATTATCCTTGGTGTTGTTGTAGAGATTGTTAAACCATCCCACCTTTTTATTCATCTCCCTCCATTTTCCGTTTATGGAATCATGTCTCCGATACGTCAGGAGTTGTAAAATTTCATGATATTTGAGTGTGACGGCCTTCCAAAAACTCGATCCCGTTTGAGCATTGCCTAATAACATATAAATAAAATGTAAAACGTATACATATTTAAACAATTGATATCTTTACAAAAATTAAAATTGTAAACAAGTTGGCAAACATATTAAACATATTTAAACAACGGTTTTGGGTTGGGTTTCTTTAGGGCCCCGATTTTTCGATATCTTCTTTTTCGCGGGTTCAGGTTGGGTTTCCGGCACTACCTCTTGAGCATCATCATCGGTATGATGGGTTTGACTTGAATTGGCTTGTCGTTGGAGGAGTTTGTTATACTTGATCCATTCGTCATAAGCTAAAACCACACCTTGCATTACCTCCGGGGTAAAATTGGGATCCATTTTGGGTTAAAATGTGTTTGAAATTGGTTGAAATATAGAAAGTAGAATGGTAAAAATATGTTGAAATGAAATGGTTTGAAATAGGTTAATGTAAATAGTACATATATTAAATATATTTTTCTAATAAAAACCCGACCATCTGCACGGTCACAAAACCAACACAAATTGATATTGATGCTACTGACCATCCCCAGTCAGGTCAGGTCACGCGTGAACAAAAATAGGGGGGCGGTGTTTGCGTGAGACCGATGAGGGGTGAGTGGTCAAGTGGCTGCCACCTAGAACTAATGGGGGTTACTCACTAATGTATACCCCTTAGCGATTATAGCCCAAATGCACAATCGATCATGCATAAAATATATAGAAATATACCATCCCGTATTTATGTCTTGACGCATGTATATTCTGCATTGTAATGAAAGTTGTATACATTATATTTCACAAACTTAGTATTTTTGGTTGCACTTCCTTTAACATACCAATGGATCCTTCAATTACTTTCAGTGTGTTTGGCTTGAACGATAAGATTTAACAATGTACATGCATAAAATCTCCATCACGTACTAATATGTTATTCAAACATATAGTTAAAAAAAATTTCTCAATGCCCCAATCTACTAAAGAGTTAATAATGTGTTATGCTTATACGGAACCACTATGTGCTGGGGCATAACTCTAAACAATAACACTTTTCCTTCAAACCAAGTTTTCATCAACATAATAAGTTACAAGCAGTATAAATCCGTTAGTCATGATATAACTCCATAAATTAGAAGTCAAGCAAGTTTCTTTTTTGTAACTTATCTTTTTACGCGCATCTTACTTACTTGGTCATGTATTTTTAAGACATCTACCTTTGTAGCGTTTCTTGCTATTCACATCACCATAACTTGTGCAAATCTCTTGTTTCGTTTATAAGAGAATATATTTCACAAAATATTTGTTTATATGTATGATAAAAAAATTAAGATTTACACGATAACTAATTAATATTTGAATTTCCACCAACATTGGTTTATAGTCTCAAAATGATGAACACTTATACTTTATACGAACCCTCTGATTTTTTGTGTGAAATCATACCGTAAGCATTGTGATCACCAATGACCAAATACTAAGATTAAAGAAAAGGGTATAACAGTAAATTGAAAAGGTAAGATTAAAATTTCAGTTTAGGGTTAGTTTCTAGCCGCGTGATTTCTCTGCATAATCAACATCATGGGTATCAGAAATAGTAATATTCGCACTCATGCCAGCTACCTATACAAGTTAAATGAGAGTCTAGTCTCTTTAACTGTTGGAATTTCATATGCCCGAGACACATATTTATATTAATGTGGCTAACTGTGTTTGATCCAAGTCGGGTCATACCCAATAACAAGCTAGACAACACCAAATGTATTCTTTTAGTGATTTGATCACTTAGACGAATACCGAACACTGCGCAATTAGAAAATTGGTTTTCTAAATAATTACACTTGATGATTTAAATAAATTATCTGGATAATTTATTTATATAAATTAATTATTTAAATTGGTTAAATAATTAAGATAGCATGTATGTTTTATAAAATTAGTTTTATAAAGTATGAGATGGAGATGTTTTAATTGTTAAAACAAAACAAAAAAAAAAAAAAAAAAATATATATATACAAAACCGGCCACCCATGTGGGGTGGTGGTTTTACCCAATCAAAACCAAGATGCTCCTTATTTTTATCATGGGTTCCCCTTTTTGATCCTCCATACACAACACATGCAAACTCACTTTTTCTTTCAAGAAATCTCAAGTGTTTTACAAGCTTCAACATCTCTCTCTCCCTCTCCATAAACTCACGGCAGCAGCAGCAGAAAAAGGAGAGCTTTGTGAGCTTGTTTTGTGTTCATAAATCCTAGCAAAACAACTTGGTGTTGTCACAAATAGCTTGGGGTATCACACTCTTGAGGTCTTCTTCTTTGGAGGCTTGTCATTCATCCACCATCCCTTCAACAACCCACTTGTTCTTCTAAAGGTAGAAGAAGGTACAATTTACATTTTGTGAGCATCTTGTTCTTGTAATTTTGATCCTTGGCTTCGGGTTTTTAGTTTTAACATAATGGTATGTTCATAACAAGTTTTATAACACTAGCTTCCGTTGCGTTTTCTAGTTAAATATGGTTAACTTAGACTTTGATAAACTTGCATAAAACCCAACAATGGCATCAAGAGCCGGTTACAAGGACTTATGCTTCTTTTGTGTTCATACATTTCGGATTTTTCATGGGTGAAAAGGGAGGTCCAAAAAAATTTGGTGGATTTTACCCCTCATGGTTTTGTAAGATCTTGACATGCATGGAAAGATCTTAGGAAACCATTTAACATTTGGATGTTGAAATATCAAAATTGTAAAATTTTGGGGGGGGGGGGGGGCGTAGCCTCTTTGGGGGGGGGGCCGTTTTTTTTTGGTGATGTTTGGGCATTGGTTGCTTAGGTTGCATGCTTAGAACATTTGGTATGTTTGGATGTGTCATAACCGAAACCTAGACCTTGGATGTGTTGATTGTTGTTTTGTGTATGTTGATTATGTTTATTATTCAATATGGTTGTAATAATTCATAATCTTAGGCTTATGTAATTTATTTATTCATAAGATGGTATGTAATAAGTAGATTAGTTGCATTTTTTTTTAGAAAAATATGTATTAGGATACATTTTGTAAAAATTAGAAGATGCAAGATTTGGTGAAATTGGTTGGGCCGAAATTTTGGGCTTGTTGGGCCTCACCGGCCCATCATGGGATTCAAGCCCATTAGGCCCATAAATTTCACTCTTGGGTCCAAGAAGACTTTTGGAAGTTTGGAGCCCATTAACAAGCCCAACAAGAACACAACAACTTGGAAAGGATACTTGAAGCATTTGGATGCAAGATCAAGTGGGAGTCAACATTCCATCCTTGTGTCATGTTTTGTCCCTTAGGTGTGACTTATGACCTATACTTGTTTCGGCTAACAAGTATGGTCAACTTTAGCGGTTTTCGGTTATGACTATATTTTGCATGTGTATGCTTGGTTGTTTGTTTTACTTAATGTAATGTGTGGTTGATAGATATTAGGATATCCAAACCGTCACATAGGAACGACAACAAGCATAAAACGGGTTCTAATATATATTTGGTAATATCGCGTCAATTAGTTTAATTAAATGGGTTTATTAAAACTAAGCGATCACTCATATATAATAAAATTGGTTTTATTATAACTAGAACCTTGAAAATTGGTTTTCAAAATCGCCATATTACTAAATGCATGTTAGGATATGGCATAATGTTTTTCAACTAGAATATTTGAAAATTTAAAATCCCTTTTCATATTACCAAGGAAACAAGTCTAACACCATCCTTTTGTATGACACTTAACGTATTAGGGAACTTTTAATGGGATAAAGGTCACCTAACCATTTTGAGCAAACTAATATACTTAAGGTAATATTAACATATTTGTGGGATAAAGGTCACCTAACCACTTGTATATTAATCTTACATGTTTATACAAGTAGGACGACTTGAATTGGAAACCATGTGATAAAGGTCACCTAAGCATAGGATCCAATGGTGTTGATGGGATAAACATGCCAACACGAAATAAGGATTTCGAATGGTCCCATACCTCTAGAAGTTGCAAAGGGTTGCAATTGTCAAGGTTGACTACCTTGTTAAATCAAATAACGGGATAAAGGTCACCTAACCGAAATTTGATTTATCGTTGGATTCTAGAATTTAATTATTATTTTAAAATCTGGAATAAAAGGGTATTAATAATTAAATTGTTTATAATACTAAATTAGAACTTTGTTAAATTTTGTAGATGGCCGCTAACAATGCCAACACCTCTACCCATAACACCCGTAACCTATCCTTAAGAACCATCCTTGAAAAGGATCGTCTAAACCATAATAACTTTATGGATTGGTATCGCAACTTGAGAATAGTTCTCAAGCAAGAAGAGATATCATATGTCTTAGACGATCCTATTCCCGACGAGCCTGACGTGGAAAATGAGGAGGCTTATAACGATTGGGTCAAGTACACCAAAGATTCGGTGCAAGCCTCATGCCTCATGTTAGGGACTATGATTCCCGAAATCCAAAAGGATTTCGAGCATCATGGGGCATACGACATGATAACTCAATTGAAGGAAATGTTCCTTCAACAAGCTAGAGCGGAACGTTTCGAAACGGTTCGAGCGTTTCATGCATGTCGTATGGAGGAAACCCAAACCGTCTCATCTTATGTCCTAAAGATGAAAAGCTACATCGAAAAGCTTCGTAGGTTGAATTGTCCCGTGTCTAATGAGTTGGCTACGGATTTGATCCTCAACTCTTTGACCAAAAGGTTTGAAACCTTTGTCATGAATTATAACATGAATGGGTGGGACAAAAGCATTGGTGAGCTTCACGCAATGCTAAGAACGGCCGAAGCGGGAATGGGTAAAAAGGCTTTACCCATTCTAACAATCGATGAAGGAAAAAGGGGACATAACTCCAACCCCAAAGCAAGTGTTGCTAAGGGCAAGGGCCACGTCCGAGGAAAGGGAAAGAGGAAAGCCATCACGCCCACCAAACCGAAGGAAAAGAAGCAAAAGGTTGCGGCGCAAGATCCATGCTTTGAGTGTGGAGAGATAGGTCATTGGAAAAGGAATTGTCCGACCTATCTCAAAGCGTTAAAAGATAAGAGGGATGCGGGGCATACCTCAGGTATTATCTTTACTATACATATTGAACTAAATGTTATTTCTTCAAATACATGGGTACTTGATACCGGATGTGGAACTCACATTTGCAATTTGTTGCAGGGGTTCAAAAGAAGTAAACAACTCAACAAAGGGGACATTAGTCTCTTTATGGGCAATGGAGCAAGAGTTGAAGTCCAAGCCCAAGGAGACTACATGTTAAAGCTTCCAAGTGGTTTGGAAGTAATTTTGAAGAATGTTTTGTATGCTCCTAAGTTAAGAAGAAACATTATTTCCGTGTCCCTTTTAAAACAATGTGGCTTTGATCTTAAATTTATAGATTATGATATTCATGTTTTGATGAATGGCATATTTTATTTTAAAGCTATACCCATGAATGGTATATATGAAATAGATCAAATTGGTGCGTCACATAGTAGTTCAATGTACAATGTCAACACCAAGAAACTCAAGAAGGACTTGGGTGATTCCTATCTTTGGCATTGTCGCCTTGGACATATAAGCAAGAATCGCATGCAAACTCTTCGCAAGAATGGTATTCTAGAAACAAATGAGTATGATTCATTTGATGTATGTGAATCTTGTTTACAAGGCAAAATGACAAAGCAACCCTTTAATAAAACTTTTGAAAGGTCAAAAGAATTATTGGGTATCATACATTCGGATGTATGTGGTCCTTTTAGACCAATGACTAGGAATGGTGAAAGATACTTCATTACCTTTATTGACGATTATAGTCGATATGGTTATGTGTACTTAATGAAACACAAAGATGAAGCTTTTGAAATGTTCAAAGACTTCAAAACTGAAGTAGAAAGACAACTCAAGACCACAATCAAAGTACTTCGTAGTGATAGAGGAGGTGAATACCTAAGTGGTGTTTTTCAAGATCATCTTAAGAGTTGTGGAATTATTTCACAACTTACTCCACCTGGAACACCACAACATAATGGTGTGTCTGAAAGGAGAAATCGTACCCTATTAGATATGGTTCGATCGATGATGGCTAGAAGCACTTTACCTCTATCATTTTGGGGCTATGCTTTACCTTCCGCCGTTCGCATATTGAATATGGCTCCAACCAAGAAAGTGGAGAAGACACCTTTTGAAATATGGCATGGAAGGGTTCCATCGCTATCATTCTTAAAAGTTTGGGGTTGTGAAGCTTATGTAAAGCAATACACCCCAAACAAATTAGAAGTCCGATCCACTAAGTGTATCTTTATAGGTTATCCTAAAGATGATTTAGGATATTACTTTTACGACCCTAGTGAGCAAAAGGTTATTATTGCTCGAAAGGGTAAGTTCTTGGAAACTAAGTTCCTTAAGGAAGGAACTAATAATAGAACAATGAAATTTGATGAGGATCAAGAACAACAAGATGATACAGAATTGGTTGATACTAGCACTCAACAAGAGGTTGTTGAAAGTGATCAAGTGGTTGATCAAAACACACAAAACGTTCACAGATCTGGTAGAGTTAGCAATCCACCTGAAAGATATGGATTTTTTGTAGAAGGTTGCTACGTGGTAGATTCGGATGAACCAACCACATACCGTGATGCAATGTCCAAGAATGATTGTGACAAATGGCTTGAAGCCATGAACGTTGAGATGCAATCCATGTATGACAACCAAGTTTGGGAATTGGTTGAACCACCACTCAACTCCAAAGCTGTTGGAAGTAAGTGGGTTTTCAAAAGGAAAACTGATATGCATGGAAACTTGGATACTTATAAAGCAAGACTTGTAGCTAAGGGTTTCACTCAAACTCAAGGGGTTGATTATGATGAAACTTTTTCGCCTGTAGCAATGCTAAAGTCTATTAGGATATTATTTGCCATAGCTGCATATTATGATTATGAAATTTGGCAAATGGATGTCAAGACCGCTTTCCTAAATGGATATCTTGAGGAAGATGTCTATATGGTTCAGCCTGAAGGTTTTGTCGATCCGAAACATCCTAATAAAGTATGCAAGTTAAAGAAATCAATCTATGGATTGAAACAAGCATCTAGAACTTGGAATCATCGTTTTGATGAAGAAATCAAAAATTTTGGATTCATCAAGAACGCTGATGAGGCTTGTGTGTATAAGAAAGCTAGTGGGAGTATAATAACCTTCTTAGTATTATATGTCGATGACATTCTACTATTTGGAAATGACGTTCCAACCATGGAAAGCGTTAAGGCTTGGCTTGGAAGTAGATTTTCCATCAAGGATCTTGGTGAAGCTGCCTATATTTTGGGAATAAAGATCTATAGGGATAGGTCAAGGCGCTTGATAGGTTTGAACCAAAGTACATACATTGATAAAATCTTGAAAAGGTTCAAGATGGAAAACTCCAAGAAAGGTTTGGTACCTATTCAAAGAGGGACTATATTGAGTTCAGCTCAATGTCCAAGCTCAAAGGGTGAGCAAGAGATAATGAAACAAATCCCATATGCTTCTGCTATAGGATCCATCATGTATGCGATGATATGTACTAGACCGGATGTGTCATGCGCTTTGAGCATGACAAGCAGATACCAACAGAATCCAGGAAACAGTCATTGGATGGCTGTTAAGAACATATTGAAATACCTTAGAAGAACTAAGGATATGTTTCTGATATATGGATCTGGTGAGGAGGAACTCGCTATAAAAGGTTACACGGATGCGAGCTTCCAAACTGATCGAGATGATTCTCGATCACAATCTGGGTATGTGTTCACTCTTAATGGAGGAGCTGTCTCTTGGAAGAGCTCAAAACAGGAAGTGGTAGCATTGTCCACTACAGAATCAGAATACATCGCCGCTTCATTGGCAGCTCAGGAAGCTGCATGGTTGAAGAAATTCATTACTGATCTAGGGGTGGTCCCTACCATTCAAGACCCCCTAGAAATCTTTTGTGACAACGAGGGTGCGATTGCTCAAATCAAGGAACCTCGTTCGCACCAAAAGACAAGGCACATAGAGCGGAGATTCAACTACATAAGGGATGAAGTTGAAAAAGGAAAGATATGTATTCGCAAAGTTGGAACTGATCAAAATCTTGCGGATCCATTCACGAAGCTCCTAGAAAGACCGAAACATGAGCGTCATGCGAGTGGCTTAGGACTTCGATATTCTAGTAATTGGATTTGATCTATTTTGTATTTACGTTTAAAAGACTTTTGTAATTTAACTCTTTTATATGATTATGGAATCTTGAGTTAAATTCTAATTTTGCATGTTTAATCCATGAATAAGTTATCTTATTCTAAAAGTCCGTAGTCGATCACATTTGTGGGAACAAATATGAAGCAAGACTATTATGAACTAGAATTGGTGGATATTCATAAGGAATGAATATGGAGCATAGGTTTGCTGCCAAGGTTCATAGATATTTGTGGGATACAAATATTGGACTGACCCGCTCTCAATATTACTACATGGAGTCGATGGACCTGATCATTAGTAATTTTGAGTAAAGGAGAATTTCATATTATCCTTAGACCTGAGATGTATACTGGGTCTTGATTTTCACTAAGTATTACACTTTGACTCTCCCCTTCGCTATTCGTAAAAGATGGTACATAAGGATGAGCTCGGGTGGAGTATAAAGTGATAGTGAGAGGCGTATACAGTCAAGATGGAATTTGTTCTTCTTATGTGTTGAGAGTTTAGATGTCTAAGGCCTGATAAAGTTGAATTGTAAAGAGAATGATCGCCTATGTCTCTTAGATCCAACATGACATCTAGTAACAAAGGGATATAATGATAGATTCACCTAAATCATATCAAGTAAGGGACTTGAAGGGATGATGTTATTGAATGGCACTTCGTCAAACACATTAGGGGTGGTGAACTGTTGTTAGGCGGTATTCACCACTTGCATTAATTTTCTATGTATCTCGTACAAGTGGGAGATTGTTGGAATTTCATATGCCCGAGACACATATTTATATTAATGTGGCTAACTGTGTTTGATCCAAGTCGGGTCATACCCAATAACAAGCTAGACAACACCAAATGTATTCTTTTAGTGATTTGATCACTTAGACGAATACCGAACACTGCGCAATTAGAAAATTGGTTTTCTAAATAATTACACTTGATGATTTAAATAAATTATCTGGATAATTTATTTATATAAATTAATTATTTAAATTGGTTAAATAATTAAGATAGCATGTATGTTTTATAAAATTAGTTTTATAAAGTATGAGATGGAGATGTTTTAATTGTTAAAACAAAACAAAAAAAAAAAAAATATATATATATATACAAAACCGGCCACCCATGTGGGGTGGTGGTTTTACCCAATCAAAACCAAGATGCTCCTTATTTTTATCATGGGTTCCCCTTTTTGATCCTCCATACACAACACATGCAAACTCACTTTTTCTTTCAAGAAATCTCAAGTGTTTTACAAGCTTCAACATCTCTCTCTCCCTCTCCATAAACTCACGGCAGCAGCAGCAGAAAAAGGAGAGCTTTGTGAGCTTGTTTTGTGTTCATAAATCCTAGCAAAACAACTTGGTGTTGTCACAAATAGCTTGGGGTATCACACTCTTGAGGTCTTCTTCTTTGGAGGCTTGTCATTCATCCACCATCCCTTCAACAACCCACTTGTTCTTCTAAAGGTAGAAGAAGGTACAATTTACATTTTGTGAGCATCTTGTTCTTGTAATTTTGATCCTTGGCTTCGGGTTTTTAGTTTTAACATAATGGTATGTTCATAACAAGTTTTATAACACTAGCTTCCGTTGCGTTTTCTAGTTAAATATGGTTAACTTAGACTTTGATAAACTTGCATAAAACCCAACATTAACATCACTTTACCTACCTACCATTGGAGAGAGATCAGTTTCTTGAAAGGTGGTGCATGTTGTTTCTTCTTCAAAGGTACTCCTTTTATTTGGTCTGATTAATAATAATATATGCACAGAGATTGCTTATATAGTTCCATAAAATTAGAACTTCATGGGGAAGTTTATTTCTGATCTTAATCATATGATCTGGTTGTCATGAATACTACAACAGATCTAGATTGAAAGACAGAAAGAGAGTTGGTGTGTGTAATTTGCTCCTTTTTTTTCCTATTGTCTTAAATAAATGTTATATAAATGAAAAAGAAAACCCTAATGCCGTGTTCCTGAGTTAAAGAGGGGAGCATGTTCCAGAGATTTTTTAAGGAGGGGAGAGGAGAGAAAAGGCTAGAAAACTTAAGTTCATACACGTTCTTCCAAATTGGAGAGATTAGGAGAGAAAATGTATGTGTATAACATTAACTACCTATTAACTCCTACATTTTCTCATCTTTTCTTCCATTTTTCATTAAACTCAGGAACACGAAATGAAGTGACACATTTTCCTCCCTCTCTCATTCTTTTCTCTTTCAATTTTTCTCCTTTTCTTTTCTCTCCTTAAATGAAAGTCGGGACACAGTGTAAGTTTCAAAAATCTTAAGATTACAAGGATTGATATTTTTAGTTAATTGATCACTAGACGTTGCTGTGTTTGTACAATCATTTGTGTTTTGTTCTTGAAAATATTTTAAGATAATCCATTTTTTTATATTTAATCTTGATTTTTTTAGATGTCTTTAGATCAACTTAGCTAGATCTTGGGGATGTTTATTCTAAATCTACATGGCTTTTAAGATTGGTTAAATGTTTAGCTTAATTAAATAGTCTCATTATATATATATTTGATGTTGAATCTTGAATTTCAAAAATTTTGAGAAAATATTTCTTTTATTTTACTTATGCATTGAACCATGCTAGAATATATATGTTGTGATGTCATATAGCATAATATCACATTAATTATGTTGGAATTCTAGGTTTCAATACTAATGGAATCACAGCATGCGATTGATGTAACGATTGATGTTACGATTGACGTAACGATTGATGTTACGATTGACGTAACAAACATGAATCAAGCTCCTTCCTCTTTTTCTACTACCGATTCAACAAATACATCATCAGCTAGAGGGGGTAGTAACAGTCTCATATAAACTGCTTTGGTAATTACAGTGTGCCAAATTATAGCAGCCATAGCTGTTTTATATTTATCAAGGCATGAACTTCCTCATGCTCGATTTCTAATCACTTGGGTTAGTGGTTATGCCTTCGGATGTGTCGCAACACTTCCTGTTCTTATTTGGCTTTATAAAATCCGTAATCCACCTTTAAGTCTGGAACAGCGGCTTACGGCTGTTTTTCGAGGGTACATTCCTAACACTAATGGCACATCAACAAAGTATATATGGCTAGCTGTAACTTTATTTTTTCTTCCTTTTGTGATTTTATAATACATATTTACGTAAATGATGAAAGAAAATACCTGCTTTTTGTTTCACAGAGTGCAGGTATATGTTGAGCGCTTCAAAATGTTACTGGATTGTTTTCTTTCAGTCTGGATTATCGTTGGTTTTGTTTGGATCTTTTGGGATTATGATGGACCTTCTGCTTCTTATGCTCTCAAGGTGGAAGGGTATGTGCAATAGCCATTGTTCTTTCATTTTGGTTTGAAATAACCGGCTATGCATTATGTTTCTCATCACATTTGAAATAACAGGGTCATCTATTTTGCCAATGTGCTGGATG
This sequence comes from Bidens hawaiensis, assembly GCF_021521415.1. Lineage (NCBI taxonomy): Eukaryota > Viridiplantae > Streptophyta > Magnoliopsida > Asterales > Asteraceae > Bidens > Bidens hawaiensis. The sequence goes on along the minus strand of NW_027505919.1, from coordinate 73,607 downwards.
TTGGTTTTGTGCTTCCGAGAAGTTGTTGAAGAAGACGGAGGAGCTACCGCAGAATCTATTAGGTCTCTTCCTACCTACAAATTCAAAATACATAAGAGAAATGATAAAGGAAACAACTCAGATGCTTATGAAGGTGGGATTGTAGCTGATGGTACTGATCGTGAACGGGTCATATCCGGAGAAGATGCGGTTAGCTAGTCCAAACCCTTGATAATTCTTTGAATTTTAAATCAGTTGTTTTCAAACTGTTATTTATTGACCGATAATTTTTTTAAAGGGCCAGGCTATAGCTACACCACCCCTATTGATTTAACATCATCAAATGACCGTCCACAAAACTATCATATGGCCATTTTGACCTCAAAAAAAAAGTTAAAACTTTAAAATTAGAAATTATTGTTCTGAACTCTGAACAATATTTTTAACTATTTCTGGACGGCCATTCAAACCAAAGATCAGGGTCAAACTTTGAATTGTTTTTGTTAGAACGGCCGTTTGTCAAGTATATGGACGACCGTTTGACCAAATGGTCAAACTTTGAAAAACTGTGGTCATATGCCCGTTTAACCTATATCCAGATGACCATTTGAAACAGTATGAGATTAGATGTCAGACGATGCGTGTACAACTAGTCTTTAAAAAAAGCAAGCTGTGTTTTGTTTCGTGAGTTTACTCACTGTAAAATAACAAAAAAAAAAAAAAAGAAAAAAAAAGTCTTACTTGTTTAATTATTTGTCTAAAAACAGGTTTGCTGCATATGCTTGGTTAAGTATGCACATGATGATGAAGTAAAGGAATTACCTTGTTCACACTTCTTTCCAACGAAGTGTGTGGACAAGTGGTTAAGGGTTAACAATTCTTGCCCACTTTGCAAGATTCAAGTGGACGACACTACTTTGGGCTAAACAGAAGCAACTGCTGTAAACTTTATATATTATTATTATGTCACTTATTATTATTATTATTATTATTATTATTATTATTATTATTATTATTATTATTATTATTATTATTATTAAGACGGTTATTTTCACTGCCTCTTTGCAAAACATATATTTATATATATCAAGTCTGTAACATTACTTCATTATCTTATCAAGATATTCAATAAACTATCAATTAATTATAATTCCTTTGCATATTCTGTTCTATACGACTTATGTTGTAAATTTTGTAGTCTAAAAACCCAAGAAATCAATCAAATAAAACAAACATAGAACTTGTATGCAATTGTAGATGAAGAAATTGACAAATGGATCAATATTTGAATCGTGAATCACTTTTAGATAAACCTATTTGCGGGTTACATGCAATGATTTATCGGATAAGAGAAAGATTTATTTATGTAAATAGAATAGAGTTTTGACTGTTTATGTTATATAGATGAAGAACCAGAGAACTAGTAAATGTTATGTGTTCTTGTTTTTGTATATGTTCGATCAGTGAGCCGGCCTCAAGGAATTAAAGCATCGATTAATATCCTACCTAAACCAGTTCCCATACGAGCCCATATATATTAATAAAAAGCCCACGCAACATTGCACTTGCCCAAGTAAATAATTACTTAACCCAAGTATAAAACTAATAACAAAGCCCAAATAACATTAGTGTTAAACGAGCCCGCACTCTCATGTAACCTAACTCGTTTAATCCCTACGTAACGTTATTTTCTCGATTGACAAGTTAACCCAATAACACAAAAATTAGCAACAACTTATACTTAGAACAAGAAATATGAATTCTATGATGATGAAATCGGTTTACGTTAACAGATCGACATAGCACCGCATATTAATTAGACATTAGTGAATATGTTAATATGAAGTCTGTTTGATAAGTGAATAGATCTCAAATGTTTGTCTTTATTGGTGTTTTTCTTTTGTGGGACACCACCGAGTTTAGTATATGATATGGTTTCAGTTTCACCATGCATGATTAACGTTTCAAACCTGACCCTATAATTTGAACTAGGACAGAGGTAGCGAAACGGGCCAGGGTAGGCATTGTTAAGTTGTGCTATCTGTGATAATCAAGGGTAAGATGAGTAAATAGTGTTTATTAAACAACATACCTCAAATGTCTTCCACTTTCATGTAAACTTTGAGGTTAAAATTTGCTATAACAACTGCAAACATGACTAATTTTGGTGATTTAGTGCACATAAATTATTAAACAATGTCAAAATCAAAGTATTTTGAGTAAAATTTCTATCGACTATATGCTAGCTATTGAATTGGTTAATTTATTGTTAAAAATTTGAATTTGTGTTTAGAAATGTAGAAATGCATGCTATATAGTGTTACTAGCTTGCTAAAAATTAAATTGTATGTGAATTTGGTTATTTCTGCAAATGTAGTGGACGAGATTAATGCATGCTTTAGGGTCATTCCTAGAGGGAGCAATTCTTGGATCCAACAAGTATTGGTTTGGTTAACGAGTTAGATGCTAATTTTGGTGTTTAAGTTCACAAATGTACACATTAAAGGGCTTTGGCTTGAATTAAGGTTTTTCCTTTCTTTAAAGAGTTAAGGGTTCAAGTCTTGTAAAACAAACATAATTGAAGAACAGTGATAGCGTTTATGTGAGTTGCCAGTAAAAGATTATAAAAGTGTTGATCGATCATGTTAATTTGCTTATATATATGGATATTGAGGTATATGTTTATTGAAACATATTATTAATTTACGTGAAATTTTTGATGGTATTTTTCCACTTTTTCCTGGTTTCTTTTTGTTCCCTCCCAATTTTCCCCATTTTTGATTTATTTTCAAAATACAAAAATAATAACTATTTTTATATATAATTAATGTCAAACAATGTGTAAACTAAAAATTATTTCTCAAATAAATCAGGAGATTAAAATATTACAATAAATTAAAATAAAAGGTTCAACAACAAAAATAAATTAGTATTGGAAATGTCATCCCAACGTTTTGCCACTTGACACTTTCAGTTAAGAATTGTCCCCGGCATCTCAACGGAATCTGTGAAGTGGTAGGTTAAGATGAAATTCATGTATTTAGTTTGTTGTTCTTCGTCCATAGCTAGTTGTTTTCACATAAACTATCAGAACATCCTCTTGCATAAGACAGGGCTTCTCCTCTCGAATTCAGGTTCTTTGGTCGCATTTGACTTCATTGAACGTGCTAAGCTTGTAAATCTTGTTTAGATGCTCGTCTTTGTTCGACAAGGATGCGAAAGATCCCTTACCCTTCCTAAATTGTCTTTCGGGCTCAACAAAAACATGTGGATCGGTTTCATCTTCGGGATTGGTGTTAAGAAATTGGGTTTATGAAGACGTCGTGTAGTCCCTCGTTTCATTTGTCCTTAATCTTTTTGTGGGTTGTGAATCGGTACCATTAGAGAAATAATGGCCCAACATGGATAATCACGAACAACATCCCACGCCGCCATATGTGAAAACCCTTTTTTGCACGAACTCTTTAAAGTCCATGGTTGCTTTCAGTATCACATTTTCTTTGCCATCGGCATTAGCCCGGCCCATTGTGAATCGCTGAATGTAACACCTTACTTTTGAAATAATAAATAATAGAATTTGTCTATTTAATGGTGTGTTATCATTTAATTAAGTTAAATAATAATAAGTTGGGTTGTGGGCATCGAAAATAAAAGATGGGTTAAGAGAATGGTTGTGTGCCTTAAGGTCAATGAGCTTATACTATATAAACCCCTTAAACCTCCTAAAACCTTAAACCATCATTTTCACATTTTCCTCCACACACTCAAACACACACACAAACGCTCTCCTTCAAATCTATATCCAAATCCGAGATAAATGAGGACATATTTCGTGTTCAAGCGTCACCAAACAATAATAAACCTGTCTAGATCACATGTTGACTCAGATCCGTAGCGAATCGGACCCACACAGGTACGCTTTTGATCAAAAGTCTAAGTGTTTGAGGTTGTTAATTTTCCATGAAACTGAGTAGGATAGTAATTTAGACCATAAAGTGTAAGGAAAGCATAAATTTTACAGTAAACGAGTTAACATGTGCGATCCGGGACGAACGGGTGACGTTCAGATCCTGTTAAAGCAAGAAGGTGAAGTTGTTATGACCCAGAACTTGTTGTAGTAGTAAAACGGGTCTCTAAAAGGGATGATAGAAAACGTGTATAATAGAAATGCACGAAAACCATTTTTGTTACGCATTCATAAGAAACGCACAAAAAAACATGTAGTTGTTACTGTGGTTGAACTCAGCTGCAGGTTGCCAGCTTCAACACAAAACCACTGGATATATAAAAATTAAGTTGACATGAATGTAGTCAAAACTATTGGTTTGGCCTGTTTTGAACAACTACAGTTCGTCTTTACACTTTTATAGGTTACACATACCTGAGTAGGCGCCGACTTTGGTGCAAGTGATGGTAGGCTATTTTGCATTTTACATTACCTACCAGTTGGATTGGAGAATTACCTCTTCCCATAAGGTGACCTTACAGATACTCAAATTCCATCTGATGTTCATTTGCCTAATCAAAACTCAAAAACACAGTGCATATCAAATAACAATGGTCAAAATCACATGCACTCGAAATCCAAAACACCTATCAAAAGCATAATGTAGCCGTACGTTTGCCAAAAATCCAAAAGGTTTTAACCCGAAAATCCATTATCGTTAACAAAGGCATATTAGGCAAGAAATCCGAAAGTCTTGCCGAAAATGGAAACCATCTCTATCGCCGCGACAACAGGTGGATACCGTCTCCACCGTCCATCTGGCATCTTGAGGGGGAAATTCACTCTCTTTGTATGCTCCGGCAATTCGTATGTTTCAATCAAATTGATGAGTGAACCCAACAGAGGAGACCCTGGTTTTGCCAAATCTGAAGTAAAGAGGTAGTGGAAATTAGTGTACAACATCACCTACATAGTGTACAACATGTTGATGCACAACTTAGCGTATAACATCACCTACATAGAGTACAAAATGCTGATGTACAACTCAATTAAAATTTTAATATTAAAAATTGTTAATATCTTCACCCAAATAGAGAAGATTGTATTTGTATATTTACATGAGGTTGACGAGAATGAGACAAATTGAGTATAAATATATTCATTCTATCAAAAATATACACGGAACTAATAATTAATAAATGAATTTCCAACAACATTGGTTTGTAGTCTCAATAATTAAATGCGTATATATAATTTGTGCAAGCCTTCTTGTTCGTGTGTGAAATCATATAGTTTGTTTATTCTCGTGAGCATGATCAACGTTGGCACAACCCCCAACCCCCCCCCCCCCCCCCCACACCCCCGCAACAAATTGCAGGTTGTCCATGCACAACTTTTTGGTTTGTTAAATAGATATTACAGAAAAGGGTATAACAGTAAATTGAGAATTAAGACTGAAATTTCAGTTTAAGGTTAGTTTTAGGGCCCTACTAGAGATATCACCCTAAATTAAAAACACCCACACAATCCGCCACGGATTGGGTGATCCACCATGGATCAACTGCTTTTGTCTTATTATGTCAAAATTTTTTGTCTTATTATGTCTATACCATATCCGCCACAGATAGGGCTATCCGCCACAGATCTCGTACACGTCAACCTCGGACTATCAAATCAGTTTGACTTCATACACGATCCGCCACGGATCGATTCAATAATTGATTTTAAGGCTACCGTCTCCCTTTCTTTATATATTATGAATGGCTTCAAGGCTCCAAGGTGTCCTATATTTATATATTGATTCAATATTTGTTAAAATATACAAAGAAAATGTCGTTGCATGATATTTTGTTTGGTGACGGGAACGACGAGCAGTCGGGCTACGCATATAACGATCAGCCGGAGAAGTTGGGTTTGCTAGATTTGAATGAACTTCCAGACTCTAGTTATTTATTTATTACAATAGTGCGCCAGTTATTTTTTAAATATTATACGTTGCCATTATATTTTATCAGGGGTATGTCATATACGGTAGTCACCCTTCCTGGCCGGAGGAAAATACACGATGCCAGACCCGAACAACCTTATGGTCAGTCTTCGCAGCAGTTACATGCAGACGATCCGTATTACGGAATCTAGAATTCGTACTAGTTACCTTTTGGAGAGCAACCATACGTGTCACGACCAGTCACGAGAAACGTCGTTGATGGCATTCAAGAGGCTCACGTCGAAGGAGGCGACGACGACGATGATGATGATGGTGGTGGTGGTGGTGGTGGTGATCGTTACATATGCCAGGAGACATTTTCCTATGTAACTGATAATGTATGACATATGTTTTTTTAACTTATTATTCTTTTTCAACACATTACTAAATAATACTTTATTTACATTGCTTGATATCAGTATTTTAATTCTCTTGATGAGTTGGTGGATTGGGTTAAGAAGACAGGACGGGAGCATGGTTGTGTTATCTCTGTCCAACGTTCAAAGAACAAAAGTGTTGAACTTGTACGCAATCGAGGAGGGGCCAAAACTCAAGGCCAGGGTGAGGCATACTGGGAGTATTAAAAGGGGTTGTCCATTTAAACTTATTGGGAGGTACAACGCGGCAGGTGATTGTTGGAAGTTAGAGGTTGTCAAAGAGACGCACAACCACGGTCCCGTTGTGTTTGAGGAGGGGAACCCGGCTCTACGGAAAATGACCGACGAGGAAGTTGATATGGTTGCGCCGTTACATAGGCAGGGTCTGAGGTCTACTCAAATTAAGGCAGCCTTAAAGAAACAGTTTCCTGGTAACAAATGTATTAATAAGGACATATACCACATCTTGAAGCTCGTTGATGGCCAAGATAAAATTGGTGACACCCCCTTGCAGGTACTTTTTGTAAGAATATTATTATTTTGTAAAACTATTTTTAATATATATTATTTTGTAAGACTATTTTTATTATATATTATTTTGTTTTATTATTTTTAATATTTTGTAAGACTATTTTTAATATATATTATTTGTAATATTTAGTAATTTTTTGTTAAACCCAATGTAGGTACAGAAACTTTCTTGTGTCCCATGGGTTCACCTTTCACACATTGGAGAATCCTTCCACCAACAGGACGGAGAATATTTTCTGCTGTCATGAGAAGTCGCATACCGTGTGGTGTGCGTTCCCAGATTTGTTTTTGATTGACATGACGTACAACACCAACATGTACAAGTGGTCGTTTGTTCAGTTTGTTGGTGTGACTTAGACATCAAAGTCTTTCTGTATTGCGCACGCGGTTATCTTCAGGGAACAACAGTGAAACTTCACATGGGACCTCGAATGACTTAAAGACATGCTCGGCGATTGTAGGGAGCCGCGTGTGATCCTGACTGATACGGACCAAGCCTTGTTGAAATCCTATGACATAGTCTTTCCAGAAGCTACCAAAAACCTTTGTTGGTGGCACATCATACATAACATACAGAAAAAACTTAGAGTCTTTTTCAGACTGATATCTTTGAATCCTTCTCTTACTGGTGGAAAGTACTGTACGAGCATACAACAAAAGGAGTAAACTTCCATACAAAGAAAAATTCGTGTCCTGCTGGATTGACGGCCGCCTAAACTTCGACGAGCATACAAAAAAAGGAGTAGAGGGCCACCAACGAACTTGAAGAGAAACCTTCCGGGACCGAACAATTCGCTAGACTCTATTGCGGCGTTTGCTCTTCAAGTCGTGAATTCCCAAATGGAAGAAATCGGTGCAACCTTTGAAGACTCCCGTGTTAGGATCAAGAAGTACTATCAGTTGACTCTGTTTAATAATCTACATAATAGGGTGTCGATTTTTGCTCTCACTAAAATTGAAAAAGAGCTGACTTTGCTTGACACATTGCAAGATACGGGGGGTTCGTGCGACCACCGGTTACATACATCCCAGGGCCTACGGTGTGCTTGTAAGCTTAACTGGTACACTATTAACAATATACGTATTCCATTAAAAGACATAGACCCCTTTTGGAGGAAGCTCGATTTCAGTCCAACGTTTGTTCAATACGAAGAACCAGACTATGAAGCGGAGCTAGAAGATGTGAAAAACAATTTCTTCGACTAAACAACCGAATGAAAAAAAAAAAGTTTACTCTCAAAGATAATGCATGTTCTTCCTGGGAAATTAAACAAGGAGGAGCCTGAGAAACGAGAGGACCATCGGGGGCGTCCAAATCTAAACCAATAAGCCATAAAACACGAAACCCCTAGACAAAGTTCGTACTCCCCGTCCCCGTCAACTGATCCCCACAACGCCCCCTCCCCGTCATTTGATCCCTACAGACATAGCTCATACGCCCCGTCCCCGTCATTTGATCCCCACAGACACAGCTCGTACGGCCCCTCGTCACGGGAACCAACACCTGAAACCCCCACCCATTTGTTGTCGCATTCCCAGTCTCAGTCTCAGCCCCGGTTTAAGGTACCTAAACCACCAAAACGTTCATCTAAAAAGCAACAGACCGCAACCGACCTTGGTTTCCCATTACTGCGTAACCTAAAGGACATCCCAATCATAGAAAAGTATATGCACATCATTCATACATGGCATACCCGTTCATCTCAGGAATAAGCGATGTAAAACCAGATGGTAATTGCGGTTTCCGAGCAATCGCTCCCGGTTTAGGCATGCGTCAAACAAACTGCAAGGAGTTTAGAGCATGCATGAGGACGCACAGGTTGAACTACGATACAACTGGTTAATATGACACGGTTCGTGATTCGCTAGACTTCTTGACGTCAGCTTTATTCCAACAAAAGAGTAACTGGTTTTCGGTACCTAGGCACGGACATGTAGTGACTCAAACGTTTCATTGTGTTTTAATCAATCTCTATCTGACCTCCAATGAGAGTTACGTCCCTATGAGACAGAGTCCCGAACCGCTATGTCAGGTTCCAGTGATAGCTATCTTAAATGTTCAAGATAATCATCGGCTCAACATACAATTAGAAGGGAATTTCCCCGTGCCGTTACCAACACGTCAATGGGAAAGATACGCCAATGAAGCGGCACATGAATGGAAGTCTTTGTACGAAGATCGTATAAAAGAGTATATGCGAATATGTGAATAATATATTTTTTATAAAATATATTTTAAAAAATAATATATTTTTAAAATAATATATAGTAAGGAATAATATTATTTTTTAAAAATAATATATTTTTTATAATATATTTTTAAAAATAATATATTTTTTCATAATATATTTTTAAAAATAATATATTTTATAATAAGGAATAATATAAAATAATACAATAAATATCTGCATGTAAATCAGATCTGCCACGGATTGGCCTATCCTCCACGGATTCTGCTGCAGATCAGATCCATGGCAGATTTGATCCATAATTGATTTTGTTAAATACCCACGGATTATAACCGTTCAACTCGCCAAAACCTCAAAAATGCTCAACCTTTCAACCAAAATATCACCAGATTATACCACCAAAACCACCACCACCGGAAAACAATGACAACGAGGTCCGAAAATAGCATCTACACAGCCATAATAATTTCGTTCAGAAATAGTGTTGGCTGCGTAAATGCTATTTTGGAGTTCGTTATTATTACAAAATAAAACCATATGTTGGCGGAAAATAATGATGACGGGGTCTGAAAATAGCATCTACACAGCCATAATAATTTCGTTCAGAAATAGTGGTGGCTGTGTAAAGGCTATTTTGGAGTCCATTATTATTACAAAATAAAACCATATGTTGGTTGTGTAGATTCTATTTTGAACTTATGTGCTACCAGTGCAGCTGTCGAGAGCTGGCGGAACACTTTAGTAGTCCCTCTTCATAAATCCCAACAGTGTCCTTTATTGGGGATTGTGGTGATTGTGGGGATCAACACTGGTCAGCCAAATAATAAAGTCCCGTATCAACCTACTTGGGGTTGTCAATATCAACAAAGATTGCACCGATGCACCCACATGGGGTTCATTTAACAATCTTTGATGAATTTGGTGTCACCCCAAATTGTAGCCTTGTTGATGTTAACCGATCAGTGACTCGATAATATCAGCAAGGCCCTCCACAGCTGGTGGAGGAGATATGCGGGCATAACTGTACCTATATAGGGTACATTATTTAAAGTTATCCGGTGTATCCTGCCGGATTTGACATCCAGGTGGCCGGAGTGCTCTGACCGACACAGATTTGCTCACTTCCCGGTGACTGGAATGCTGTGGCAAAGATTTGCTGTGTAGATGTTATTTTTCGACTGGTTATCCAGAAGAACTGCTAATAACCCCGAAGATTATTAGGAAATTGTCGCTATATAGATGTTTTTTGATGTAATTATTCAAATTTGTAATTTGTAATTTATTATTGGTTTAATATAAAATTTGTGTTATTATTATTATTTGTAATTTATTATTACTATAAAATTTGTGTTATTATTGGAACTCAAAATATATAAAAAATTATATAACAAACGTGTTTTAGTTTGTATAAACATTACTTATAATATCTAAAAAAATTTTAAATTATTTTAAAGTCAATCCGCCACATATAGCCCAATCTGTGGCGGATTTGATTTAAAAAGTAACTGTGGCGGATAGACCTATCCATGGAGAATTGACCCACATATGATACACACACCGTCTCTCATCAGTTACCACTTTCAAACAAAACAAACACACACCCTTCTGGCCGACCCGTTTCCGTTCTACGTAAACTATTCAAGATCCGACCGGCTACATCAAGGTAAGTAAAATACTTGTATTATACTCTAGTTTGATATAGGTTTTGATTTAGGTTAAGGGTTAGGGTTTGAAAACGGGTTGGATTTGGGTTTGAAAACGGGTTGGGTTTGGGTTTGAAAGCGGGTTGGATTTGATGGTTGGATTTGGTTCCTCGGTTAACATATAGGATTGAAAATGAAACGGGTTAGGGTTAGAGTTTGAAAACGGGTTGGATTTGGGTTTGAAAACGGGTTGGGTTTGGGTTTGAAAACGGGTTGGATTTTATGGTTGGATTTGGTTCCTCGGTTAACATACGGGATTGAAAATGAAACAGGTTAGGATTAGGTTTGAAAACGGATTGGATTTGGGTTTGAAAACGGGTTGGGTTTGGGTTTGAAAACGGGTTGGATTTGATGGTTGGATTTGGTTCCTCGGTTAAAACACGGGATTGAAAATGAAATAGGTTAGGGTTTGAAAACGGGTTGGATTTGGGTTTGAAAACGAGTTGGGTTTGGGTTTGAAAACGGGTTGGATTTGATGGTTGGATTTGGTTCCTCGGTTAACATACGAGATTGAAAATGAAACGGGTTAGGGTTAGGTTTGAAAACGCATTGGATTTGGGTTTGAAAACGGGTTGGGTTTGGGTTTGAAAACGGGTTGGATTTGATGGTTGGATTCGGTTCCTCGGTTAACATACGGGATTGAAAATGAAACGGGTTAGGGTTAGGGTTTGAAAACAGGTTGGATTTGGGTTTGAAAACGGGTTGGGTTTGGGTTTGGGTTTGAAACGGGTTGGATTTGATGGTTGGATTTGGTTCCTCGGTTAACATACGGGATTGAAAATGAAACGGGTTAAATTTGGGTATTAGGTTACGAAACATGTTTCAAAACGGGTTGGATTTGAAAACGGGTTTGATAAACTAATATTATATCTTAAATATGGATGGCGAATACCTACATTGAAGGGGATGAGCTTCTACAAGGCTATCCGCCTTTGACTATTGAGCCAGAGTCCAATTATCATATCCGGTTTTCGCAGCTTCGGCGTATGGCGCCGCAACGTAGCACGACCATTTGTATGGACTTTATAAGAAGTGTCGGGACGAAAAACAGGATAAACAACATTGTTGGGACTAATACACCATGGGAAATGTTGTTTACCGCCGAGCACCCAGCGTACCGGGCTCTCACGCTAGAGTTTTACTCTACGTTTATTTTCAGTTATTTTTTTCTTTTCAAATAACTTAATAGAGTAGATTTAACAAACGTGTTAATATTGTTTCAGACCACGCCGGCTGGAGAGCCGCAGGTCGAGATGTTGGTTGATGGTGCAGATACTAGTAAGGCGGAGGTTCAGTTCCGTATGTTCGGGGAGGACCGTTATCTGTCGATGGAGGAGTTTGCTTTGGCGCTCGAAACCAAGGTATATCTTTTTGATCAGAGGTTGAATCGATCATCAGAAGAAGAATTCGGCCAAAAATTAGGATACATTCTGGGAAAATCAAACTTCCATCGAAGAGAAGCAAATGAAAGGCTTTCATAAAAATTCTCGTAGAATCGAGAATGAGGAAGGCGTTAGTGGTTTATGGTCTATAATGCTAATCCCTCTTTTTGTGCTACTCCTACTCCTAGGGCGGGAAGAAGATAAGAAAAGGCCAAGCGTTCTCTTGGTTTCCCAACCTGTTGCTTCTAAAGACTGCCCTCTCTCGGTTGGATGTTGGTCCAGCGGTCTCCTGGTTAGCCTCATAAATGTAAGAAATATTACTATATCCTATATTCAAAGGAAAGAAATGAATCTGGATATAATGAGGAGACGTTTAAATCTTACACAATTAACAGCTTGAGTGAAGGAAGTTGGAGTAGAAAGAAGAAGGCATCGTTGCCCAACCAATCAGATCAGTCACCAGGGAAAAACGTGGCAAGTCCTGATCTAAAGATGTTGCTTGGTGAAGGTGGCTTATTTCTCTGTTCACGGTCATCCCCTACGAATCCTTTGACGGACACCAGAGAAGTTAGTTCTTCGCCTATCACATTGGTCGACTTGAACTTCCCTCTAGTCCTAGAATCACTACCTCTTTCTCATCAGAGAAAGTCGTAGGTGAAAGCGGGCCTTTCACCCATACTCATGAAAAAATGGGGGAGCTTACTTATCCATTTCGAGATAGTTGCTACCTATATGTTCTGATTCATTTACTACAAGAAAGCCACTATTCCCTCCAAGCTTAGGTCGAGATTGAAAGGCAAGAAGGAGTGTTCAAGCCGTGGAGAGCATACACGAGACACCAGATGATGTGTTGAAGCGTTGGTGGATAAAGATTAGCGATGATGCATGGCCCGACGGCCCAGACACCCGATCCTCATCCATCAGGGACCCGTTGCACAGGTATAATATAATATAATATAATATAATATAATATAATATAATATAATATAATATAATATAATATAATATAATATAATTGTATCCTTTTTTTACAGGTACCTACATAGGCTTATCGCATTTACCATACAGGGTCGTCACCAGCGAGCAGATCACTGCAACCTACGTGACCTGTTTTTTTTTTTTTTTGCAATGCCTACTTATGGGGAGACACTACAACCTAGCTCGCGCGTTCGGCGACTACTTCGCCATTTACTGGCACAGGCAGGGCCGCACGTCGTTGGACGGTGGCACGTACGTTACGCGGATTGCGATTACTTTGGGCTACGCGGACCGACCGGTTACGCGGATTGCGATTACGTTACGTTATCGTTTAATTTCTTTTTGTATCTTAGTGTTATTAACGTTATTTTATCATGTTCATAACAGCCACCGCATCAGGACCCGCAGCACGTTCCGCGTATATATCACGCCGTGCGTTTGGATGCGGCCATTGACTCCCGACTATGGAGAGTTGAGCATGGAGTATCATAGCTCCGTAGTTAGATGACCTGGATGGTGGGGTATATGTCTGCCCAACAGCATGGTGAGCAATACACAGCACAAGCGCCACTTTTCGACCAGGAGGGGAGCACGTTAGGCGATGATGACGACGGTGGTGCTGCATTTTAGATTTCTTTTTGTATGTTGTTTCTTTTTCCAGAACTCGTTTTGCCGAACTCGTTTAGTTTTTTTTTTTAAATCGTAATGTATTAATTATTATTATTATTATTATTATTTAAATCTCGTTCTGTTTGTTTTGTTCGTTTTCCATTTTTAAAATTGTTGTTTCGTTGTAACTTTAAAACCGAACAAAAAATGGTTACACCCGACTAACAAAAAAACAAAACAAAACGAACTCGTTATGTATTCATTATTACTACATAAATCCCTTACTGCTTATTTTGCTCGTTTTCAATTTTAAAATTTTGTAACTCCGATCAAAAAATGGTTATACTCGACTAACAAAAAAACAAAACCAACAAAAAGAAGAAATAAGAATAAAAACAAAAGACAACAAAAAACAATAAAATAATTAATAGGACAAAAAAAAACATTTTTTCCAAAGCACCCCAACAATTTATGACGGATTGCCCAATCCGTAACGGATTAAATGGGTATTTTGAATACACCATATGATGTATGTAGAAAACCCCAGTTTTAACCCACATGTTTCTCTGCAAAAGCAACATCATGGTTCACAATTAGTAATAGTCGTACTCAACCCAACTATACACAACACTGTGAGACTTTAGATGTTTTTAGGGTTTTTTAAGACCACTACTTTACCGTACATTGGAAAGAGATCTAAATTTAATTGAAGATTCTCGAACTTCTTATTTTTGAACTTCGAGTAGTCTGTAGGGAGACAGAAAGAGAGATCTATGTGTACACACGTACGTGTGTGTTTGCTCTTCTTTCTCATGTCTAATAGTCATATGCATTTTGTTCTTGAGAATTTTAAGATAATCCTAATTTCATTTTATTTATTTTTTGTTTGATCTTGACTTCTGTCTTTAGATCAACTTAGATTTGTGTGATATATATTCTAAATCTACCGGGATTTATGATTTGTTTCCTAATTAGCTTATCAACCTATGTTATTAAAACAATACCATTTTTTTACATGTCATTCAAATAGACTCTCCACAAAGGTTGTCAAGTGTACACTTTTACAAGTTCCCTTCATAAAGGATAAAATGAAAAAAATATGTTGGTGGAAATCAAACTCACTGTCTTGTTTTTAAATTTTTTTTGGTTTACCAACTCAACTATGATAAATTGATCTTAGTCTTCTCTTTTTCTTAATTGGTATAGACTCGCAACCTTTCATTTTGATTTCTTCTAAAATACAAATATTAATTACGTTTACTAATCTATGCATTTTAAGAAATTATTTATATCTTATGAATCTATAAGATATGTTTTTAAGTATAATATTAAATTTAGTTTTTTTGTTTTATTTTTATCCACCCATATATCACACGGGCTCTATCCAAGTTATATGTATAATGCTGATGATGGATCTTGAATTTCGGTTATTTTGAGATTTTTTTTACACTACTTATATGCATTTAGTGAATAATATCGTATTAAGAAAGAAAACATCAACATCAATTTGAAATAAGTTACTTATCAAATTAATATTATATAAATATTCTAGGGTTTGGAGCTGATCGACCAAAATTAACCTGATTGAATTCGCTTGAAGCTAGCATGTCTCAAACTTAGTCTAGAGATATTGAGTCGAGCTCAAACTCATGTTGATTTAATTTGTATATGTCCAATAAAACAAAAAAAAAAATATGCAATTCATTTAATTAACTACCGATTGTTCTAATTTATGTTATATTTTGTTATTATTTCAATGAAAATATTTATCAAGTCACATGTAATATCAATAATTTCAATTTCTTTTGACATAGTATGATTCTTGTATCATTGTTTCAAGATGGACGGTCACATGTGTAGAGACTGTTTTGTTTTTTTTGTCAGTCTGTATAAGTCTCGATAGCCTGAAATTACTCTAAACAATCTTAACAAATTGAGCACGTACACTTCGTAATCCGTTCGATTGTCACCGCCGCACAAATATTTTCTCCTATTTAATTTCTGCTAATTGAATCGCTTAATCATTAGCTAATTTGTGCTAGCTCCTTCATATACCTAATGCTGATTATCTTGTAAATCAGCTTTTGAGTGAGGTTTAAGATCGAGTATGCTTTTCATGCGAACTAACTATCGATAATTGATATAAGATAAGATTTGATATATTTTGGATTCACCAAACATGTCTTGTCCATTGTACTGATATGGATGAATATATATACAACTGAGAGAACGCTTAATTAACTGACAATTATCCTAACTATATATTGCATACTTGCACCTCCCGACATCACAACGCTTACCATATATATATATATATATTTAATAATAGCCCAGCTTAAAATGCAACTACTGTTTGATTGATCTCACTAGTATGCATTCAGTATTAGACTAGTTATTGATACTTATGTTTATGATTTATATTAGAGACTATTAGAGTGTATTTATGTAATCTATTTATACCATGAAATCTCTTATGCATAATCACATAATAATATACAATCTTCGTTGATTATTTTGGTCTATTAATCAAACAAATAGTAGTTGAATCAAACAGTAGTTGAATTTTAAGCGTCTTCACATCAGTCTACACAGTCTTCGATGATTATTTTCTTCATTCGTCTTCTCCGCAGCCTACACAGTCCCAGACTACAAAGTCCCAACCTGATCCTTCTCTTTTCCACTCTCTTGTTGCTCTCCAACACAACCTGCAACAGAACCTGTTTCTACCCAACCAAATCTGCCCGTTTCCAACAAACAAACCGGCGCACAACCAGCTCACCGAGACCAACCAAACATGCCTGCTACTGACCCACAAACATCCCTACCACAACAGCCCGTCTCTGACTCACAAACCAGCCCCGAAACTTCCCACCCTAAAGCACAATCATCCCTGACCATTACCAGCCCACAACCTGCCCACTCACATACTACCGCCTCTATTGAAACCCAACCGAACCAATATGTACCAAATCACCCAACGTCATCGACCTCTATCCCACCTAATACCTCCACCAGACCAGCACATACTCGCCAAAATTGTCCTAAAACTAAACGTGATGATCTCTCGGCTTTTCACAGCACCACTGAACCAATTGTCACTGAACCCACAACTTTCAGTATTGCTAACAAGGATCCTCAATGGAAACAAGCCATGTCTAAGGAATACATGGCTTTGATGAAAAATGGCACGTGGCCTTTGGTTCCACTTGTCTCGAATGCTAATGTGGTTGATTGATAATGGGTGTTCAAACTAAAATGGGACCAAGATGGGGCTATTAAACGGTACAAGGCACGCTTACTTGCAAAAGGGCTCAATCAATAGACCGATGTTGATCATCATGAAAGCTTCAGTCCCGTTGTCAAACCAACCACCATCCGGGTTGTTCTTTCTCTAGTAGTTACCCGTGGGTTGTCTCTTCGTCAGTTAGATGTACAAAATTCCTTGTTACACGGTGATTTAAAGGACACGGTTTATTTGAGACAACCACCTGGATTTGTGGATCTAGCTAGACCTGACCATTTATGCCTTCTACACAAGTCTTTATATGGCTTGAAATAGGCCCCTGGAGCGTGGTTTCAACATTTATCTAAAGCTTTACATCTCTTGGGTTTCAAAGGGTCCACCACCAACCCTTCACTTTTTATCTACTCTTCAGCAGGCACTATTCTTTACATGTTAGTTTATGATTATGATATCATCCTAACTGGCAACAATGATGCAACCATTGGTCATGTTATTAATAGCATGAGTTCCACTTTTGCTCTTCATGACATAGGTGCACTGTCTTATTTTTTGGGAATTGAAATTAAATCTGCTGGTTCGGACCTCTTTGATAATCCAACTCATTGCCGGTATGTTGTAGGTGCTCTTTATTATCGCACTTTAATGTGGCCTGACATTGCCTTTGCTGTGAACAAAGTTTGTCAATATATACATTCCCCGAGAGAAAATCAATGGTTTGCTGTTAAGTGCGTTCTGCGATATATACGCGATATATACAGGGCACTTTGAATCATGGTCTCCTCATCAAATGATAATCGTACTCTACTTTCTTCGATGAAACTGATATATAGGATCGATTATAACACAAAGATTGATCAAGCAGATATTGAATTGATAAGAGAATTGTGCATTCGTAATAATCAAAATGATCAAACATCATTTATATATAAACAATACATACAACTTTAAACTAATGACATGTTTGACCCTTGTGCTATATTTAAATTGACATAACTAAATAAAATATAAAATAAACGTAAATGACATAAATGGCACTTCGAGTTTGTTCGAGTTGAGTGTGTTTATCCAACAATCACCCCCCTTAATCACGATCCACTTGTAGTAGGTCTTTGACGTCGAGTAGTTCCCTCATTGTGATGAACTTGATTCTTGGTAGCGCCTTTGTTAAGCTATCAGCCTTTTGTAACTTTCCAGCAATGTGTTCCACAGTTATTTTTTCATTTTCAATGCATACTCGTATGAAGTGATAACGAGTCTCTGTGTGCTTGCTTCTTCCATGAAACACGGGATTCTTCATTAGGGATATTATTGATCGGTTGTCAACCATCAAGGTTACTCATTATTTTTCCCATCCAGTTAAAGCCCTAAGTAATATCTTTAACCATAATGCTTGACATATTGCTGTGGTTGCTGCCATGAATTCCGACTCGCATGATGATAATGCAACGGTAGGTTGCTTTTGAGTGCACCAACTGATAGGAGAGTTTCCAAAATAGAATACTATTCCTGTTGTGCATTTTCCTTCTTCAGTGTTGACTCCATAACCACTATCATAAGTTGTACCATAATCTTTTGTTACTTTGATATAACGAATGACTTGATTGATTGCTTTCAGATTATGCTCTTTTGGTTCTTGCATGAAACGACTAAGTAGTCCTTCAAAATAACTTAAATCTGGTCTCGTGTGAAGGAGATATCTTAGGCATCCTATTAGGCTTCTATACTTGGTGGGGTCAACTGGTTCTCCACCTTCAACTTTTGTTAGTCTAAGTACGGGAGCCATTGGTATCTTTTATCATTGATCTCAAGCCTTTCTGAGTCCTTGAAAATCTTGTTCACATAACCGGTTTGCTTGATTGAGATATCACCCCATGTTTGGCTGACTTCTATACCTAAGTAGTAGGTTAGTAAACCTAAGTCACTCATTTTTAACTTTCCTTCCATTTGTGATTTGAACTTGTCAATTTCTTTCTTTGGTAATCCGGTGACAATAAAAATCATCAACATAAACTCCAATTATCATATCAGAGTTTGAACTTGCCATGGTATAGACTACTTGTTCTAACAAACACTTTTGAAATCCAAGTGACTTCAATGTGTTTCTAACTTTACATTCCATGCATGTGGTGCTTGTCGTAGTCCATACAAAGCTTTTGAAAGTTTGTAAACTTTCCCTTTGTCTTGTGGTTTCACAAAGCCTTCAGGTTGAGAAACATACACTTCTTTCTTCAATTCTCCATGTAAGAATGTCGATTTAACATCTAGATGGTGTGCATGCCATCTGTTATAAGCAGCAAATGCTAAGATTAAACATGCAGTTTCTATTCGTGCTACCAGGGCAATGACTTCTTCAAAATCTATCCCATGTTGTTGTACATAACCTTTTTCTACTAAACGTGCCTTCTTTTTTATTATATTTCCACTTGTATCTCTCTTGGTTTTGAATATCCATTTCAAGCCTATTTCTGTATGATCCTTCGGTAAATCGGTCAAGATCCAAGTTTTGTTCCTATTGATCGAATCTAATTCAACTTTCACAGCTTCAATCCATTTTTCATCTACTGCTTCATCCTTATACGTTCTAGGTTCTTCTTCAACTGGTAACAATTCATTTCCATCTAGAAGTACTTCTGGTGCTCGAGCATAAATATCATGTAAACTTTGAAATCGTAATGGTGTATGATCATAAGGTCCAGAGGAACTTGCAGATGTTTTAGAGATTTCCTCGTGGGTGTACAATTGTGAAGTGACTTGTGAATTGGTGGATTAACAGGTGAATGAGGTGCTTCTTCATCTTCATCATGGTTGCTAACTTCAATGTGTTCGAACTGAGATTCAGGATTATCGGGTAGAATTGTTGTTGAACCATCTTCAGCTATAAATTATGTCCACTCGTTTTCTTCTGGATTATTACCTTTAGCATCCTCTTTGCAATTCCAAAACTCCTTTTCTTTAAAATGTACATCCCTACTAATTCAAATTCTATTTGTTCTAGGATCAAATAGTCTATAAGCTTTTGATCCTGGTTAACTACCTAAATATACCATTTCGGTGCTTCTATCATCCACCTTCTGTAAGTGTGGTAGTAACACTTTTTCATATGCCTTACAACCAAAAAATTTAATACATTTAAAATTTGGCTTATCACCTTTAAGTGCTTCGAAAGGTGTGCTATTAACTAAAGCTCTAGTTATTGTTCGGTTTAGGATGTAGAAAGCATGTCTTACTGCTTCTACCCAAAATATCTAAGGCATGTTACTTGCCTTTAGGATACTCCAAGTAGCAAATAGGATTGTTCTATTTCTTCGCTCAACCATGACATTCTATTATGGTGAGTATGGTACAATAAGTTTTCTTGCTATTCAATTTTGTTTACGGAACTTGGAGAAATATTTGTACGTAATTTCTCCACCTGTGTCAGTTGTAAACATCTTCAATTTGGTTCCTAACTCCATTTCTGTTATCAACTTAAATTCTTTAAACGTCTCAAACGCTTAATCTTTTGATTTGAGGAAGTATACCCACATTTACCTTGTACAGTCATCGACTAATAAGAAAATATACTTCTTCTCTGAATAAGTTGATGGCGGGACAGGACCACAGAGATCTCCTGAAACTAAATCTAATGGTTTAGTTGATCTTGAATCAGCTTGCCTTGGAAATGGGGATCTACTATGCTTTCCAAGTAAGTAGGCATCACAGACTTGTGAGGAGTGTGTAATTCGGGGTACTCCGTTAACTAACTTCTACCGTGTCATGTATTTAACCATGTTAAATTTCATATGACAAATTCGTGTGTGCCATAGCCATGCTTCATCTTGCAAATTTGCTAACAGTGAAACGGGTGTACCATTCTTCAAAATTAATTACGTAAAGTCTATTCTTCGAACGCTCGACTTTTATGAGAAGTGTTTCCTTTATGTCATACAAGTGTAACTGATTGTATTCCATAATGAATTTACATCCGATTTCGGTTAGTTGTTTAGACTCAATATAATGCTTTTAGGACTGGGAATGTAATAAGCAATGGTTACAACTCTTTGCTCCATGTTTTTACGTTCCAACAATATTGAGCCCATGCCTTTTATTTCTACATACAAACCATCACCAAAACTAACATTCCCACTGATCTTCTCATCTAATTTAGTGAAATGTTCTCGTGAACTGGTCATGGTTGTTTACACCGTTTTCAAGATACCACATACTTTCATCAGTTAACCTATAGTTATTGGGCTTGATCTTAAGAAAACTACTTGAGTATCAATACAGTCTTCACTTATTGCCATTGAAAGGGTCAGCTCTTCGTCCTCTTGCACTAGATTTACTTGATCTTGTGCATTATCCTTTTGAAGACAATTTGAAGAATAATGTCCAAGTTTACTACATTTGTAACATCTAGCCTTACTCGTGTCACTAGTAAAATTCCTTCTATGTTGGTTAGAATCTTTGGACGGGTCTTCAGCAAAATCTTCCCTCGATGATGATGGTGTAAACCGTCCATGGCCTTGGCCTCGTGGTCTGAACCTCCTACTTCCTCATCTCACATTTGATTGTCCACAGCCATGATTACCGTCATGCCGTGAGAACAACAACTTATCCTGGTTTTCAACTATACTAATTTTCTTTGACTTGATTTGTTCCTCAAATGTTTTAAGTCTTCCGATGGCTTCATCTAAAGTCATTTGGTCTAAATTCAAATACTGTTATATTGATTCTTCTATTTTGATGAACTTTTCTGACACAAAGTTAAGTAACTTACGTACTAGGGTTGATTCATCAAAAGTTGATCCTAAACCATTTTCTCTAGAAACTACGACATTCAACTTAGCGATGAATGAATCAATACACTCATCTTCTTTCATTTGCAACAACTCGAATTTGGATTTAAGGGTTTGTAACCGTGCCTTTTGCACACGATCTACTCCTACGTGTCTAGTTTTAAACGTGTCCCATATTTCTTTTACACTTTTGCGCTTTGCAACGTGCAACACCAAATCTTCGGGTAATGATTGAAAAAGATAGGCACCGGCCGTCTTATCTTTCTCCACATCGAAATATGTGGTTTCAAGCGGTTCAATTACTTCCCAAAGGTCATTTTCCTCAAATATGGTCTTGATACGTATTGCCCAAACCGTATAATTTGTCGGTTTTAAGATTGGGCATTGAAAACTAGAAAGTTTTGTCACTTCCTTGTATAGTATCGCAGGACCAACAATCTGAATTGTGTCTGCTATACTAACAATTTTCATCAACAATTCAATGGTAAACGAGGGATCCTTAAAATCACTATGTTTTCAATAATCTACGGGTTTTTATAATAATCGAACAGCAAACAGAATTCTATTATCTAATATAATTATCTGAAAAAAAAAGAATTAAAATGTGGATTTGAAAAAACTTGGATCTCGATGACGGCTTTTCACACCACCACTGAACCAATTGTCACTGAACCCACAACTTTCACTATTGCTAACAAGAATCCTCATTTGAAACAAGCCATGTCTGAGGAATGCAAGACTTTAATGAAAAATGGCATATGGCCTTTGGTTCCACTTGTCTCGAATGCTAATGTGGTTGATTGAAAATGAGTGTTCAAACTAAAGTGGGACCAACATGGGGCTATTAAACGGTACATGGCACGCTTAGTTGCAAAAGGGCTCAATCAACAGATCGATGTTGATTATCATGAAAGCTTCAGTCCCATTGTCAAACCAACCACCATTCAGGTTGTTCTTTCTCTAGCAGTTACCTATGGGTGGTCTCTTCGTCAGTTAGATGTACAAAATGCCTTTTTACATGGTGATTTAAAGGAGAATGTTTATTTGAGACAACCATCTGGATTTGTGGATCTAGCTAAACCTGACCATTTATGCCTTCTGCACAAGTCTTTAAATTACTTGAAATAGGCCCATGAAGCTTGGTTTCAACATTTATCTAAAGCTTTACATCTCTTGGGTTTCAAAGGGTCCACCGCCGACCCTTCACTTTTTATCTACTCTTCTGCAGGCACTATTCTTTAAATGTTAGTTAATGTTTATGATATCATCCTAACTGGGAACAATGATGCAGCCATTGCTCATGTTATTAATAGAATGAGTTCCACTTTTGCTCGTCATGACATGGGTGCACTGTCTTATTTTTTTGGGAACTGAAGTTAAATCTGCCGGTTCGGACCTCATTCTTTCTTAGCCGAAATACATCTTGGAAATCTTAACAAGGGCTGGTATCTCACATACCAAACCGGTTCCCTATCCATGCTCCACTATGGCTCCTCTTTCATTTGGTGACAGTCCAGTTTTGATAATCCAGTTCATTTCCAGTATGTTGTAGGTGCTCTTCAGTATCGCACTTTAACTCGGTCTGACATTGCCTTTGCTGTGAACAAAGTTTGTCTATAAATGCATTCCCCGACAGAAAATCAATGGTTTGCAGTTTAGCGCGTTGAGTGATATATACAGGGCACTTTGAATCATGGTCTCCTCATCAAATGATAATCTAACTCTACTTTCTTTAATCAAGCTGATACATAGGATCGATTATAACACAAAGATTAATCAAACAGATATGGAATTGATAAGAGAATTGTGCGGTCGTAACAATAAAAATGATCAAACATCATTTATATATACACGATACATACATACAACTTTAAACTAATGACATGTTTGACCCTTGTACAATATTTACATTGGCATAACTAAATAAATATTAAATAAACATAAATGACATAAATGGCCCTTCGAGTTTGTTTTATTAAGCTGTTAGCCTTTTGTAATTCTCCAACAATGTGTTCCATAGTTATTTTTTCATTTTCAATGCATAATCGTATGAAGTGATAACGAGTCTCTGTGTGCTTGCTTCTTCCATGAAACACGTTATTCTCTACTAGGGCAATTGTTGATCGGTTGTCAACCATCAAGGTTACTCTTTCTTTTTCCCATCCAGTTAAGGCCCGAAGTAATATCTATAACCATAATGCTTGACATGTTGCTGCGGTTGCTTCCATGAATTCTGACTCGCATGATGATAATGCTATGGTAGGTTGCTTTTGAGTGCACCAACTGATATGAGAGTTTCCAAAGCAGAATACAAATCCTGTTATGCCTTTTCCTTCTTCAGTGTTAACTCCATAACGAATGACTTGATTAATATAACGAATGACTTGATTGATTGCTTTCAGATTATGCTCTTTTGGTTCTTGCTTGAAACGACTAAGTAGTCCTACAAAATAACTTAAATCTGGTCTCGTGCGAAGGAGATATCTTAGGCATCCTATTAGGCTTCTATACTTGGTGGGGTCAAATGGTTCTCCACCTTCAACTTTTGTTAGTCTATGTACGGGAGCCATTGGTATCTTTGCATCATTGATCTCAAGCCTTTCTAAGTCCTTGAAAATCTTGTTCACAAAACTGGTTTGCTTGATTGAGATATCACCCCATGTTTGACTGACTTCTATACCTAAGTAGTAGGCTAGTAAACCTAAGTCACTCATTTTTAACTTTCCTTCCATTTGTGATTTGAACTTGTCAATTTCTTTCTTTGGTGATCCGGTGACAATAAAAATCATCAACATAAACTCCAATTATCATATCAGAGTTTGAACTTGCCATGGTATAGACTGCTTGTTCTAACAAACACTTTTGAAATCCAAGTGACTTCAATGTGTTTCTAACTTTACATTCCATGCACGTGGTGCTTGTCGTAGTCCATACAAAGCTTTTGAAAGTTTGTAAACTTTCCCTTTGTCTTGTGGTTTCACAAAGCCTTCAGGTTGAGAAACATGCACTTCTTTCTTCAATTCTCCATGTAAGAATGTTGATTTAAAATATAGATGTTGTACATCCCATCTGTTATAAGCAGCAAATGCTAAGATTAAACATGCCATTTCTATTCGTACTACCGGGGCAAAGACTTCTTCAAAATCTATCCCATGTTGTTGTACATAACCTTTTTCTATTAGGCGTGCCTTGTGTTTTATTATATTTCCACTTGCATCTCTCTTGATCTTGAATACCCATTTCAAACCTATTTCTGTATGATCCTTGGGTAAATCGGTCAAGATCCAAGTTTTGTTCCTATTGATCGAATCTAATTCAACTTTCATTGCTTCATTCCATTTTTCATCTACCTCTTCATCCTTAACGTTCTAGGTTCTTCTTCAACTGGTAAGAATTCATTTCCAACTAGAACTAATTCTGGTGCTTGAGAAAAACATCATCTAAACTTTGAAATCGTAATGGTGTATGATCATAAGGTCTAGAGGAACTTGTAGATGTTTTAGAGTTTGGCTCGTGGGTGTACAATTGTGGAGTGACTTGTGAATTTGGTTGATTAACAGGTGAATGAGGTGCTTCTTCATCTTCATCATGATTGCTAACTTCAATGTGTTCAAACCAAGGTTCAGGATTATCGTGTAGAATTGTTGTTGAACCAACTTCCACTATAAATTATGTCCACTCGTTTTCTTCTGGATTATTACCTGAAGCATCCTCCTTGCAATTCCAAAACTCCTTTTCTTTAAAATGTACATCACTACTAATTCACATTCTATTTGTTCTAGGATCAAATAGTCTATAAGCTTTTGATCATGCTTAACTACCTAAATATACCTTTTCGGTGCTTCTATTGTTGGGTTTTATACAAGGTTATCAAAGTTTCAAGTTAACCATTTTAACATGAAAAACGCAACGGAAGCTTAGATTTAATAAAACTTGTTATGAACATACCATTATGTTAAAACTAAAACCCAAAGAACAAGGATCAAAATTACAAGAACAAGATGCTCACAAATGTAAATTGTACCTTCTTATACCTTATGAGAAGATGTAGGTGGATGAAGAAGATGATGTCTTCAAATGGCAAGGTTGCAAAGGAGAAACCCTCAAGCTTTGTATACCCCAAGCTTTGTAGCAACAACACCAATTTTATGCTAGGAATTGAACACTATATGAAGCTCACAAAACTCCCCAAAAACTGCCCATATGGCCGTGAGTTTTTAGAGAGAAAGAGAGAGTATTTTTGATTCAACACACTTGAAAAAAATCAAAAGACAAGATACCATTGCATGTGTTTTGAATGGAGGTAAATCAACTTGTCATCACATGGAGACAAGGCTTTTGATTGGGTAAAACCACCACCCCACATGGGTGGCCGGTTTTTGTTTGTTATTTATTTATTTTTTTTTTTTTTTTTTGTTTTGTTTTAACAATTAAAACATCTCCATCTCCATCTTATACTTTATAAAACTAATTTTATAAATCATGCATGCTATCTTAATTATTTAACCAATTAAATAATTAATTTATATAAATAAATTATCCAGATAATTTATTTAAATTATCAAGTGTGTTTGTTTAGAAAACCAATTTTCTAAACACGTAGTGTTCGGTATTCGTTTAAATGATCAAATCATTAAAAGAATACATTTGGTGTCGTCTAGCTTGTTATTGGGTATGACCCGACTTGGATCAAACACAGTTAGCCACATTAATATAAGTATGTGTCTCGGGCATACGTAATTCCAACAATCTCCCACTTGCACGAGATACATAGAAAATTAATGCAAGTGGTGAATACTGCCTAACAACAGTTCACCACCCCTAATGTGTTTGACGAAGTGCCATTCAATAACATCATCCCTTCAAGTCCCTTACTTGATATGATTTAGGTGAATCTATCATTATATCCCTTTGTTACTAGATGTCATGTTGGATCTAAGAGACATAGGCGATCATTCTCTTTACAATTCAACTTTATCAGGCCTTAGACATCTAAACTCTCAACACATAAGAGGAACAAATTCCTTCTTGACTGTATACGCCTCTCACTATCACTTTATACTCCACCCGAGCTCATCCTTATGTACCATCTTTTACGAATAGCGAAGGGGAGAGTCAAAGTGTAATACTCGGTGAAAATCAAGACCCAATATACATCTCAGGTCTAAGGATAATATGAAATTCTCCTTTACTCAAGATTACTAATGATCAAGTCAATCGACTCCATGTAGTAATATTGAGAGCGGGTCAGTCCAATATTTGTATCCCACAAATATCTATGAACCTTGGCAGCAAACCTATGCTCCATATTCATTCCTTATGAATATCCACCAATTCTAGTTCATAATAGTCTTGCTTCATATTTGTTCCCACAAATGTGATCGACTACGGACTTTTAGAATAAGATAACTTATTCATGGATTAAACATGCAAAATTAGAATTTAACTCAAGATTCCATAATCATATAAAAGAGTTAAATTACAAAAGTCTTTTAAACTTTAATACAAAACAGATCAAATCCAATTACTAGAATATCGAAGTCCTAAGCCACTCGCATGACGCTCATGTTTCGGTCTTTCTAGGAGCTTCGTGAATGGATCCGCAAGATTTTGATCAGTTCCAACTTTGCGAATACATATCTTTCCTTTTTCAACTTCATCCCTTATGTAGTTGAATCTCCGCTCTATGTGCCTTGTCTTTTGGTGCGAACGAGGTTCCTTGATTTGTGCAATCGCACCCTCGTTGTCACAAAAGATTTCTAGGGGGTCTTGAATGGTAGAGACCACCCCTAGATCAGTAATGAATTTCTTCAACCATGCAGCTTCCTGAGCTGCCAATGAAGCGGCGATGTATTCTGATTCTGTAGTGGACAATGCTACCACTTCCTGTTTTGAGCTCTTCCAAGAGACAGCTCCTCCATTAAGAGTGAACACATACCCAGATTGTGATCGAGAATCATCTCGATCAGTTTGGAAGCTCGCATCCGTGTAACCTTTTATAGCGAGTTCCTCCTCACCAGATCCATATATCAGAAACATATCCTTAGTTCTCCTAAGGTACTTCAATATGCTCTTAACAGCCATCCAATGACTGTTTCCTGGATTCTGTTGGTATCTGCTTGTCATGCTCAAAGCGCATGACACATCCGGTCTAGTACATATCATCGCATACATGATGGATCCTATAGCAGAAGCATATGGGATTTGTTTCATCATCTCTTGCTCACCCTTTGAGTTTGGACATTGAGCTGAACTCAATATGGTCCCTCTTTGAATAGGTACAAAACCTTTCTTGGAGTTTTCCATCTTGAACCTTTTCAAGATCTTATCAATGTATGTACTTTGGTTCAAACCTATCAAGCGCCTTGACCTATCCCTATAGATCTTTATTCCCAAAATATAGGCAGCTTCACCAAGATCCTTGATGGAAAATCTACTTCCAAGCCAAGCCTTAACGCTTTCCATGGTCGGAATGTCATTTCCAAATAGTAGGATGTCATCGACATACAATACTAAGAAGGTAATTATACTCCCACTAGCCTTCTTATACACACAAGCCTCATCAGCATTTTTGATGAACCCAAAACTTTTGATTTCTTCATCAAAACGATGATTCCAAGTTCTAGATGCTTGTTTCAATCCATAGATTGATTTCTTTAACTTGCATACTTTATTAGGATGTTTTGGATCGACAAAACCTTCAGGCTGAACCATATAGACATCTTCCTCAAGATATCCATTTAGGAAAGCGGTCTTGACATCCATTTGCCAAATTTCATAATCATAATGTGCAGCTATGGCAAATAATATCCTAATAGACTTAAGCATTGCCACAGGCGAAAAAGTTTCATCATAATCAACCCCTTGAGTTTGAGTGAAACCCTTAGCTACAAGTCTTGCTTTATAAGTATCCAAGTTTCCATGCATATCAGTTTTCCTTTTGAAAACCCACTTACTTCCAACAGCTTTGGAGTTGAGTGGTGGTTCAACCAATTCCCAAACTTGGTTGTCATACATGGATTGCATCTCAACGTTCATGGCTTCAAGCCATTTGTCACAATCATTCTTGGACATTGCATCACGGTATGTGGTTGGTTCATCCGAATCTACCACGTAGCAACCTTCTACAAAAAATCCATATCTTTCGGGTGGATTGCTAACTCTACCAGATCTGCGAACGTTTTGTGTGTTTTGATCAACCACTTGATCTCTTTCAACAACCTCTTGTTGAGTGCTAGTATCAACCAATTGTGTATCATCTTGTGATTCTTGATCCTCATCAAATTTCACTGTTCTACTATTAGTTCCTTCCTCAAGGAACTTAGTTTCCAAGAACTTACCCTTTCGAGCAATAATAACATTTTGCTCACTAGGGTCGTAAAAGTAATATCCTATATCATCTTTAGGATAACCTATAAAGATACATTTAGTGGATCGGACTTCTAATTTGTTTGGGGTGTATTGCTTTACATAAGCTTCACAACCCCAAACTCTTAAGAATGATAGCGATGGAGCCTTTCCATGCCATACTTCAAAAGGTGTCTTCTCCACTTTCTTGGTTGGAGCCATATTCAATATGCGAACAGCGGAAAGTAAAGCATAGCCCCAAAATGATAGAGGTAAAGTGCTTCTAGCCATCATCGATCGAACCATATCTAATAGGGTACGATTTCTCCTTTCAGACACACCATTATGTTGTGGTGTTCCAGGTGGAGTAAGTTGTGAAATAATTCCACAACTCTTAAGATGATCTTGAAAAACACCACTTAGGTATTCACCTCCTCTATCACTACGAAGTACTTTGATTGTGGTCTTGAGTTGTCTTTCTACTTCAGTTTTGAAGTCTTTGAACATTTCAAAAGCTTCATCTTTGTGTTTCAATAAGTACACATAACCATATCGACTATAATCATCAATAAAGGTAATGAAGTATCTTTCACCATTCCTAGTCATTGGTCTAAAAGGACCACATACATCCGAATGTATGATACCCAATAATTCTTTTGACCTTTCAAAAGTTTTATTAAAGGGTTGCTTTGTCATTTTGCCTTGTAAACAAGATTCACATACATCAAATGAATCATACTCATTTGTTTCTAGAATACCACTCTTGCGAAGAGTTTGCATGCGATTCTTGCTTATATGTCCAAGGCGACAATGCCAAAGATAGGGATCACCCAAGTCCTTCTTGAGTTTCTTGGTGTTGACATTGTACATTGAACTACTATGTGACATACCACTTTGATCTATTTCATATATACCATTCATGGGTATAGCTTTAAAATAAAATATGCCATTCATCAAAACATGAATATCATAATCAATAAATTTAAGATCAAAGCCACATTGTTTTAAAAGGGACACGGAAATAATGTTTCTTCTTAACTTAGGAGCATACAAAACATTCTTCAAAATTACTTCCAAACCACTTGGAAGCTTTAACAAGTAGTCTCCTTGGGCTTGGACTTCAACTCTTGCTCCATTGCCCATAAAGAGACTAATGTCCCCTTTGTTGAGTTGTTTACTTCTTTTGAACCCCTGCAACAAATTGCAAATGTGAGTTCCACATCCGGTATCAAGTACCCATGTATTTGAAGAAATAACATTTAGTTCAATATGTATAGTAAAGATAATACCTGAGGTATGCCCCGCATCCCTCTTATCTTTTAACGCATTGAGATAGGTCGGACAATTCCTTTTCCAATGACCTATCTCTCCACACTCAAAGCATGGATCTTGCGCCGCAACCTTTTGCTTCTTTTCCTTCGGTTTGGTGGGCGTGATGGCTTTCCTCTTTCCCTTTCCTTGGACGTGGCCCTTGCCCTTAGCAACACTTGCTTTGGGGTTGGAGTTATGTCCCCTTTTTCCTTCATTGATTGTTAGAACGGGTAAAACCCTTTTACCCATTCCCGCTTCGGCCGTTCTTAGCATTGCGTGAAGCTCACCAATGCTTTTGTCCCATCCATTCATGTTATAATTCATGACAAAGGTTTCAAACCTTTTGGTCAAAGAGTTGAGGATCAAATCCGTAGCCAACTCATTAGACACGGGACAATTCAACCTACGAAGCTTTTCAATGTAGCTTTTCATCTTTAGGACATAAGATGAGACGCTTTGGGTTTCCTCCATACGACATGCATGAAACGCTCGAACCGTTTCGAAACGTTCCGCTCTAGCTTGTTGAAGGAACATTTCCTTCAATTGAGTTATCATGTCGTATGCCCCATGATGCTCGAAATCCTTTTGGATTTCGGGAATCATAGTCCCCAACATGAGGCAAGAGGCTTGCACCGAATCTTTGGTGTACTTGACCCAATTGTTATACGCCTCCTCATCTTCCACGTTAGGCTCATCGGGAATGGGATCGTCTAAGACATATGATATCTCTTCTTGCTTGAGAACTATTCTCAAGTTGCGATACCAATCCATAAAGTTATTATGGTTTAGACGATCCTTTTCAAGGATGGTTCTTAAGGATAGGTTACGGGTGTTATGGGTAGAGGTGTTTGCATTGTTAGCGGCCATCTACAAAATTTAACAAAGTTCTATTTAGTATTATAATCAATTTAATTATTAATACCCTTTTATTCCATATTTTAAAATAATAATTAAATTCTAGAATCCAACGATAAATCAAATTTCGGTTAGGTGACCTTTATCCCGTTATTTGATTTAACAAGGTAGTCAATCTTGACAATTGCAACCCTTTGCAACTTCTAGAGGTATGGGACCATTCGAAATCCTTATTTCGTGTTGGCATGTTTATCCCATCAACACCATTGGACCCATGCTTAGGTGACCTTTATCACATGGTTTCTAATTCAAGTCGTCCTACTTGTATAAACATGTAAGATTAACATACAAGTGGTTAGGTGACCTTTATCCCACAAATATGTTAATATTACCCTAAGTATATTAGTTTGCTCAAAATGGTTAGGTGACCTTTATCCCATTTAAAGTTCCCTAATACGTTAAGTGTCATACAAAAGGATGGTGTTAGACTTGTTTCCTTGGTAATTATGAAAAAGGGATTTTTAAGTTTTCCAATATTCTAGTTTGAAAAACATTATGCCATATCCTAACATGCATTTAGTAATATGGCGATTTTGAAAACCAATTTTCAAGGTTCAAGTTATAATAAAACCAATTTTATTATATGTGAGTAATCGCTTAGTTTTAATAAACCCATTTAATTAAACTAATTGACGCGATATTACCAAATATATATTAGAACCCGTTTCATGCTTGTTGTCGTTCCTATGTGACGGTTTGGATATCCTAATATCTATCAACCACACATTACATAAAGTAAAACAAACAACCAAGCATACATATGCAAAATATAGTCATAACCGAGAACCGCTAAGTTTGACCATACTTGTTAGCCGAAACAAGTATAGGTCATAAGTCACACCTAAGGGACAAAACATGACACAAGGATGGAATGTTGACTCCCACTTGACCTTGCATCCAAATGCTTCAAGTATCCTTTCCAAGTTGTTGTGTTCTTGTTGGGCTTGTTAATGGGCTCCAAACTTCCAAAAGTCTTCTTGGGCTTAAGAGTGAAATTTATGGGCCTAATGGGCTTGAATCCCATGATGGGCCGGTGAGGCCCAACAAGCCCAAAATTTCGGTCCAAGGCCCAAATCCACCAATTCTTGCATCTTCAATTTTTACAAAATGTATCCTAATACATATTTTTCTAAAAAAAAAGAAAATGCAACTAATCTATTTATTACAAACCAACTTATGAATAAATAAATTACACAAGCCTAAGATTATGAATTATTACAACCATATTGAATAATAAACATAATCAACATACACAAACAACAATCAACACATCCAAGGTCTAGGTTTCGGTTATGACACATCCAAACATACCAAATGTTCTAAGCATGCAACCTAAGCAACCAATGCCCAAAATCACCAAATAAAATCGGCCCCCCCCCCAAGAGGCTACGGCCCAAAATTATTTTATTATTTTTTTTTTTATTTTCAACATCCAAATGTTAATAATGGTTTCCTAAGATCTTTCCATGCATGTCAAGATCTTACAAATCCATGAGGGGTAAAATCCACCAAAATTTCGGACCCCTTTTTCACCCATGAAAAACCCGAAATCTATGAACATGTAAGAAGCATAAGTCCTTGTAACCGGCTCTTGATGCCATTGTTGGGTTTTATACAAGGTTATCAAAGTTTCAAGTTAACCATTTTAACATGAAAAACGCAACGGAAGCTTAGATTTAATAAAACTTGTTATGAACATACCATTATGTTAAAACTAAAACCCAAAGAACAAGGATCAAAATTACAAGAACAAGATGCTCACAAATGTAAATTGTACCTTCTTATACCTTATGAGAAGATGTAGGTGGATGAAGAAGATGATGTCTTCAAATGGCAAGGTTGCAAAGGAGAAACCCTCAAGCTTTGTATACCCCAAGCTTTGTAGCAACAACACCAATTTTATGCTAGGAATTGAACACTATATGAAGCTCACAAAACTCCCCAAAAACTGCCCATATGGCCGTGAGTTTTTAGAGAGAAAGAGAGAGTATTTTTGATTCAACACACTTGAAAAAAATCAAAAGACAAGATACCATTGCATGTGTTTTGAATGGAGGTAAATCAACTTGTCATCACATGGAGACAAGGCTTTTGATTGGGTAAAACCACCACCCCACATGGGTGGCCGGTTTTTGTTTGTTATTTATTTATTTATTTATTTTTTTTTTTGTTTTGTTTTAACAATTAAAACATCTCCATCTCCATCTTATACTTTATAAAACTAATTTTATAAATCATGCATGCTATCTTAATTATTTAACCAATTAAATAATTAATTTATATAAATAAATTATCCAGATAATTTATTTAAATTATCAAGTGTGTTTGTTTAGAAAACCAATTTTCTAAACACGTAGTGTTCGGTATTCGTTTAAATGATCAAATCATTAAAAGAATACATTTGGTGTCGTCTAGCTTGTTATTGGGTATGACCCGACTTGGATCAAACACAGTTAGCCACATTAATATAAGTATGTGTCTCGGGCATACGTAATTCCAACATCTATCATCCAACTTCTATAAGTGTGGTAGTAACACATTTGCATATTCCTTACAACCAATAACTTTTAGATACTTCAAATTTGGCTTATCACCTTTAAGTGCTTCAAAAGGTGTGATATTAACTAAAGCTCTGGTCGGTGTTCGGTTTAGGATGTAGACATCATGTCTTACTACTTCTGCCGAAAATATCTTAGGCATGTTACTTGCCTTTAGAATACTCCTAGTAGCAGATAGGATTGTTCTATTTCTTCACTCTACCATTCCATTCTGTTGCGGGGAGTATGGTGCAATAAGTTGTCTTGGTATTCCATTTTCCACCTCTGTCAGTTGTAAACATCTTCAATTTGGTTCCTAACTCTATTTCTGTCATCAACTTAAATTCTTTAAACGTCTCAAACGCTTAATATTTTGATTTGAGAAAGTATTCCCACGTTTACCTTGAACAGTCGTTGACTAATAAGAAAATATACTTCTTCTCTGAATGAGTTAATGGCAGGACTGGACCACATAGATCTCCTGAAACTAAATCTAATGGTTTAGTTGATCTTGATTCAGCTTGCCTTAGAAATGGAGATCTACTATGCTTTCCAAGTAAGCAGTCATCATAGACTTGAGAGGAGTGTGTAATTCGGGGTACTCCATTAACTAACTTCTACCGTGTCATGTATTTAACCACGTTAAATTTCATATGATAAATTCGTATGTGCCATAGCCATGCTTCATCTTGCAAATTTGCTAACAGTGAGATGGGTGTACCAATCTTCAAAATTATTATGTAAAGTCTATTCTTCGAACGCTCGACTTTCATGAGAAGTGTTTCCTTTATGTCATACAAGTGTTTTGTTTCTACATACAAACCATCACCAAA
Source organism: Bidens hawaiensis (assembly GCF_021521415.1). NCBI lineage: Eukaryota > Viridiplantae > Streptophyta > Magnoliopsida > Asterales > Asteraceae > Bidens > Bidens hawaiensis. The sequence goes on along the minus strand of NW_027505919.1, from coordinate 38,961 downwards.
ACTAACATTCCCACTGATCTTCTCATCTACTTCAGTGAAATGTTCTCGCGAACTGGTCATATGTTTGTTTACACCATTTTCGAGATACCACATACTTTCATCAGTTAACCTATAGTTATTGGGTTTGATCTTAAGAAAACTACTTGGGTATCAATACGGCCTTCACGGATTGCCATTTAAAGGTTCAGCTTTTCGTCGTTTTGCACTAGATTGGCTTAATCTTGTGCATGATCCTTTTGAAGACTATTTGAAGAATAATGTCCAAGTTTACGACATTTGTAACATCTAGCCTTACTCGTGTCACTAGTAAACTTCCTTCTATTTTGGTTTGAATCTTTGGATGGGTCTTCAGCAGAATCTTCTCAGGATGATGATGGTGTAAACTGTCCAAGGCCTCGTCCTCATGGCCTGAACCTCCTACTTCCTCGTCTCACATTTGATTGTCTACAACCATGATTACCGACATGCCGTGAAAACAACAACTTATCCTAGTTTTCAACTAAACTACTTTTCTTTGACTGGATTTGTTCTCAAAAGTTTTAAGTCTTCCGAAGGCTTCATCTAAAGTCATTTCATCTCAATTCGAGTATTGTTATATTGATTCTTCTATTTGGATGAACTTTTTTGGCACAAAGTTAAGTTACTTACGTACTAGGATTGATTCATCAAAAGTTGATCCTAAACCATTTATTCTAGAAACTATGGCATTCAACTTAGCGGTGAATGAATCAATAGACTCATCTTCTTTCATTTGCAACAATTCGAATTCGTATTTAAGGATTTGTAACCGTGCCTTTTGCACACGATCTACTCCTACATGTCTAGTTTTAAACGTGTCCCATATTTCTTTTACACTTTTGAACTTTGCAACTTGCAACACCAAATCTTCGGGTAATGATTGAAAAATATAGGTAGTGGCCGTCTTTTCTTTCTTCACATCGGGTTCTTTGGTTTCAAGCTGTCCAATCATTTCCCAAAGGTCATTTTCCTCTAATATGGTCTTGATATGTATTTCCCAAACTGTATAAATTGTCGGTTTTAAGATTGGGCATTGAAAACTAGAAAGTTTTACCACTTACTTGTATTGTATCGCAGGACCAGCATTATGATTTGTGTCTGCCATACTAACAATTTTCATCAACATTTTGATGGTAAACGGGGAATCCTTAAAAGCACTATATTTTCAATAATCTACGGGTTTATATAATAATCCAACAACAAACAAAATTCTATTGTCTAATATAATTATCTTAAAAAAGAATTAAAATGTAGATTTGATAAACTTGGATGTCGACGACGGGTTTTGGAAGAAAAATAGATTCTGAGTTTTTTCAGAACAATGATGAAACTGATGTATCTCTGACTTTTGTGATTTTGATTCCAATTTTGACTTTCCAAAATAACAACCGAACAACAAGAAACAAGACCCTTAGTTTGGATTTTGTTTCTTAGATTGCTTCTTATTCCAATTAATCTTCACAACAATATGATGTTTTCATGTTCCAATTAACTATTATTGTAGGGTTTAATTCCAACAATAAATTGTAACGAATTCTTGAAACGGCCTGAATTGTTAAACATATTTGGAAATCAATAACCGTCGGATTGAATCATTTGTGATACAATTGATTAATGTTTTCTAGATTTCTTGATAATTCCAATTAAATTAACGAACTTTGATTGAAATCGGTTGGGACAAGGACGATTCAATCTTCAATCTGTTTTGTGAGTACAATCAGGGACGACGAAGGGTAATTCTTTTATAAAATTGATATATAGGATCGATTATAGCACAAAGATTGATCAAATAGATATTGAATTGATAAGAGAATTGTAGGTTGATTACAAACAGAATGATCAGAAATCATCTATATATACACGATACTTACATACAACTTTAAACTAATGACATGTTTGGCCCTTGTACTATATATACATTGACACAACTAAATAAAACATAAAATAAATAGAAATAACCCTTCGAGTTTGCTCGAGTTGAGTGTGATTCAATGTTGTAAAACTCGCTAGGCGGTCCCTAGGCGGCCGACCCCCTTGTAGGGAGTACTCGGAGTACTCGGCTTGTACTCGGATATGATAAATATAACATTAAATAATTATTGGATATTATATATATGTTAAGATAAGCATAATTCATGTCAAAATAAGCATAATTCATATGAAAAAAAAACATAACTCAAAAAATTCATGTTTTGTTGTTATTTTAAGTTTTTTACTATAAAACAAAAAATTAAAAAATTAAAAAAATTTGAAAAAATTAAAAAAAAATAAAAAATTGTGGTCGAGTTGACCTTGGAGGCCGAGTAATCCCGAGTACTCCGACTTCTGACCGAGTTGAACCTTGGCGAGTAACGATGGCATAGTTGGGAAAAGGCGGCAAGGTTGATGTCCGAGGACCTTGGAATCGCCGATTCCAAGGCCTTGGAATCCGACTTTTACAACACTGGTGTGATTATATCCAACATACTTTGTATGCTTATACTGATGCGTATTATCAGTCTTTCACAGCATATTCGGATGAGGACTGGGCTAGATGCCCCTATGATCGTCAATCCACGGGGGTATGCTATTTATCGTGGTTCCAATCTTATATCTTGGTCAGCTCAGAAACAAAAGACTACATCTCGATCATCGACTGAATACGAATATAAAGCCTTGGCCGACACAGTTGCGAACTTACATGGCCTGATTCTCTTATACATGAACTTCGAGTGCCTGAGAAATATGCTCTGATCTTATGGTGCGACAATCCGGGGGCTAAATACCTATTTGCAAATCCTATTTCTCATGCTCGTATGAAACATGTTGAAGTTGATTTTCACTTTGTTCGAGAAAAGGTTGCTCACGGTCGACTTTTTGTTCAGTTTATTTCTACATGTGATTAAGATTGCAGACATATTTACAAAGTCATTGCCAACCGACATGTTTGTGACTCTATGGGACAAGCTATAGCTTGTTACCCACGCTTAGCTTGAGGGGGATATTAGACAAGTTATTGATACTTATGTGTATGATTTATATTAGAGGCCATTAGAGTGTATTTATGTAATTAATTTATATCTTACATAATCACATAATACAATACACTCTTCGTTGATTATTTTTAGGAATGATTAGATTTTTATAATTTTGTGTGCATTAAATTTTATTACTTCGTTATTATTGGTCTAATGCGAACATGCAGTAACTTTATGATGTTAGGTTGATGTAAATTAGGTAATAGAATAATTTTTTTTCTATCGGCTGATTCGGCCAGTTTTGATCAACTTTACTTCACCTATTAAGATATTGTATTATTCTTCTTCTAGGGCTTTGGCTAATTAGTTAAACTAGTTGGTAGTGAATCATCTTTTCATTAATGTTGAATTTATTTGTTTCTTGGTACTTTGGTTAAATTCTTTGTGCATTAGTTTAGTGCTTTGAAAAATTTATAAGTAATCTTCATTAGATTTAAGTATATTATAGTAATCGAAAAGTAAAATTAATCTGGAGGGCCAAGTTCCTGTTCATTTGTGATCAACCATACATCATGAAGATAATATTTAATCTTTCTTATCTTGTTAGTTTAAGAATTCTGAAATCTTGAAGAAACTTGATGTTACATGCCAAATATGCAATGATTCCTAACTTGACTGCTGCAGTTTATTTGCCCTTTTTTATGTCTTTCCGATAGTTTTAATATGAGAAATGAAATGGTGCTTTAAGAAATACTTACTATGCATTGAACCTGCGAGAATATTATAAACATAACAACATATTATGTTGTGATTCAGGTGTCACTACTAATGGTATCAGTGCATGTGACTGGTGTAACAAGTTCTAGGTTAATGCTTTGTAGAACGGTCAATGTGTCAAACTTACCGTCAACTAATGGTAGGGATAATGTGGACAAGATTAACGGACGATGGGACCTGCTCTATTGTAGTGTTGGATATTCTATGAATCAGTTGCTACATGGAGTGAGCTTATAGCATCCATTATTGTTTTAATTGAATCTTTATCAAGGCATTAAAAATCTTTATCAAGGCATGCACATCCTCATATTGCACTATTAACGTGGTTTATCATTTATGCTTCTTCATGTATTTTAATACTTCCAGTGCTCTTTTGGCATTTTAAAAATTAGTAATCCACCTTTATGTCGACAACAGTGGGAGCGGCTTTGGAAGACAATTTCGGAAGTACTTTAGAAGGGAACACTCGCAACACTAATGATACATCATGTGGTGCAAGGTATATTGTTTCTATGGCTGTAACTTCTTTTCCCATCCTTTTGTGACTTTATTATATATACACCTTTATGTTTCAAAAGACAAGTATAATATTGTATTTTTGTATGAATGATTTGTAGATGAAGAGTTAAGACTTAACAAATGTCAATGAATTGAAGGGTCTTTGATATTAAATAGTAGTTTTTTTTTAACTTGCTTCATTTAATTTCCTTACATGGAATGCCTAGTTTAAAATCAACTATCATGTAATTATAACCATGAGAACTAATAGTAAAAATTGTTGGAAAGTTTAATCAAGCTTTATCCTAAGTTTTGTGTTATTAATTGTATTATAGTAATTATCCTAAGTATTGGTAGTTAAGTTAGTTGAGTAGATACTGAAGGATATAATCTTGATTTAACATACGATTGAGGTTCAATATATATATATGTATATATATATATATGTATATATATATATGTGTATATATATATATATATGGAAAGTATATGCTAGAAACCCTCAAGTTGTGAAAATTCTGGAAACTCAAGTATGTGGTTGTAGTGTTGCCATATGTTCACTTGATATATTTAATAGTTCTTTAATGTTGGGTCACGATTTGGTTAGACTGACGCATATCAAAAGGCCACGACATGATCAAGACAAAAATGAAATAAACAAAGACGAGTTGAAGAATTGCATTGTGGTTATGATGATGTAGTACCGAAATCCCTATGGATTTCGGTTGGGCTTGGGCTTTGTTGGGCTAGGTCGTTTTGGTTTCCCTTATATATAAATAACATGTATAGGGTTTGTGGCTGGTTGTTCACATTGAGAGACAATGTTAATCGGTAGTAGCCACCATTAAGAGAGCAAACTCATGTACCAGACGATTTGTTAATATAATCGTGTGCATTTGTAGTATTATTGTGTTCATCATATTTATATTGTTCTTCTGTTCTCGTTCTTGAATCACCACGGTGTTAGGATTCCGCACTAACATCGTGTTTGGGTTAATATCATATTGCATAGATCCGGTTTTAGGACTTACAATTGGTATCAGAGCCTTTTGAACCTTTCGAGGCTCGATTTGATATCAACAGATTCAAGATCTCGGTTTGTTTGGTGGTTTGGGTGAGTTTTCCAGTGAGAAGGTCATCAGAGAATAACAGAGAAATTGGTTTGGTCAAATATTAGCTTATCTTTGGAAATAATTTGAATCCCACTGATATAGGAATTTAGTTGTTCCCAAAATAAGCTTGTTAAACAACCAGATCTGGGTGTTCTCGGCTGTGTTTAAGAGTTTTCGGCCCTTCAAACAAGAATTTTCTGCCAAATATCAGGCTTTCTGCCAAAAATCAGGGTTTTCGGCCAAAATCAAGTGATTTCGGCCAGTTTTGACCGTTTTCGGCTCAGTTCAAGTGTTCTCGGCCAAATTAAGGGGTTTTCGGCCATTAATCGTTCTCGGTCAAGGACGTTTTCGGTCAACGCGTGTTCTCGGTCAAAGTTTATAGTTCTCGATCAAAATCAAGGGTTCTCGGTCAAGCTTGAGTTCTTGGGAAAGTTTTTCTTGAACGAAATTTATCCAGAGTACTCCTTATAAGCGAGACTTCATTCTTGAAAATTTTGGCGAAAACATTTTTTTCGGGTGATTTTCGGTGAACTTTTGGCGGGAAAATCGGAAAACTTTGTCCTGAACGAAATTTTTCTTAGACGCTTTTTTGAGTGGGACATCTTTCTTGAGAATTTTAGCGATCATATTTTTTTTCGAAAATTTTTGGCGGGAAAATCAGATTAATTCTTTTAATTACTCAACGGATTCTCCACAACCCATCTCAATGTTTGGAAGTACACTTAATCAGTCTGCTTCCTCACAAGTAGTATTTCAGATCCCGTCTACAGAGGTAAGTCTTCAATCATGTTCTCTAGATTGTGTTGATAAGATAGAGTTATATAAGCTCCATAATGATAACTTAATTAGAGACATGGAAAGAATAAAATCTGAAAATTTCAAACTTAAGAAAAATGAAAAAGGCTTTCTTGATAAGATTGAAGCAACTCAAAAGGATTTCTCAAGCTTAAGTCTGAATTTAGTATAAAATGTTGTCATTACCTAGACGCCCAACAAGAAATCGCTGAACTAACTGCTAAACTGGAAGCCTCCATGTTAGAAATTCTGAATCTAACTAGTAAATTTGAAAGAGCTGAACTTGATTTCAAAAAATTTGAGGGTTCCAGTAAAGTAGTTAATTCTATGATTGAGAATCAGTTATGATGGAAAGAGAATGAGGGTGAGGGTATAGGATATAGTCAGGTACCCCCAACATACAATGACAACTATACTAGTCTTCCTCTTACCAAAGAGCAGGAAGAAAAAGTAAAAGACATGAAGTATGGTAAACAGGTTCAATCTGAAATTGTTGGATCAAGATCTCTAGAGGAAATCAAGCCTGTTTTTAAATGTGAACAATTTTAATGCCTTTACTTCATGTGCAGATATAGTAAATGATATTGCTTCTGATAGTAAAGGAGTTCAGACTAGTGAAAATAAATCTATTCTAACGTGTCATCAAACTCAGATGACACCACAACACAAAATTGTACTAATAATAACACACAAGTTGTGGCAACAAAGGGAAGGCACCTAAGATATCAGCACAACCAGGACAATATCGTCCTCATAGATCCTCTAGATCTCTATGTGTTGATAAATCATTGGTGCTATTTATATTAAGAGGCAAACATGTTACCACTGTGGCACGCGTGGACATATAGCCAGAAATTGTGTTCATCGTCTATATGTTCCCTATTACAAGAAAAATCAGAAGGCTGCACCAAGGGGCAAGAAGAATGGAAAAACCTTTCCTAAGAAGTAATTCCAACATGAGGCAAGTGCTTCAGTTGACATTAGAAAAAGGATGAAGGCGTGTTTCGTCTGCGGGAACGGCGCGCATTTGGCAAAGGAGTGTCATTATCGTGCTGTTAATAGACAAGCTTCTCAAGTGAAAGGTAACAGGTTTCAATCGAATTCAGTGGTTAAACAAAATACTTATTTTACAATACCACGAGTATCTGTACAACGGGTCACAAATACTCAAGTATTCAAAGTTAATATGACAGGTTTGCACGCAAATGATTTAGAAACTATTAAAAGAAAAATAAATTTTCAGATGTCAAAGAGTGTTGAGAGTTCTAAGAATTCGAATTCGAATTGCTCCACTCCAAAGTCTGTTCTATCAAATTTCACTAAACCAAGACAGACTTGGAAACTTAATACTCAGCAAACGGAATCTGTTTTAACAATTGATTCTGTTAAAGATGGGAAAGATATGAGTTGGCAAGAGGTCACATATGTTGATGCTAAAGGGAACCCCTAGACATTTATGACTTGGGTTCCTATGTTCAACTAATCCCGCTATGCGTGTAGGAACAACCACAAATTCATTGTTTATTGAATGGGTTGTTCCAAGCACATATATCCATTTTTTTAATCTTTAAACCATAAAATGGATTATTTGTTGCCTAAACGGGATTTTAGGGTGATAGAACGTTTTTAATCTGCTCTCTAAGTGTGTAGGAACAAATCACAGAATACATTGCATATTAAAAGGTTTGTTCAAGACATTCAACTTGCCAGGATGGAGAATCTCTAAACAAGCTTATTCTTAGGGGGAGATTCTCACAAATGGAAAATGATGTCTTGAAGATAAAAGGTAACCGTATCACTTTGGTATGAAAGATTGATCAAACAAAAATATTTTAAAATTTTAAATTTTTTTTTTAAAATAATACTAAAACATTTTATGTTCACATATAGTTTTTCAAGTATAGTGTATTTTGTTTCCCAAAAATGAGAAAATGACTTGAACGTACATGAGAAATGATAGTACATCAGTTGGCTGACCATCACACTTCATCATATATTATTATTAAATACTACGTTTCGACGATTAAGACTTTTTGAGATTAAATTTGTACATAAAAGTTTTCCTTTCTGTCAAAATTTTTGCAAAAATTTAGGGAGAAAATTAAAAAAAAATCAAAAAGTGTGTGTGTTTTTTACTATTAAAATTTTATTAAAAGGTCACTTATTCACATTCGCTTAAAATCATGTCGGCTGCTCAAGTTTGAAGAACATATACTTGTATATGTTTGGTCCAGTGATCTACTTGTAGATTCATAGGATAGCCATTTATCTAAAGACTGGAAGCATCTGGGGCGATTGTGATATGTTTTCGTGTTTTGAATTATCTCACTTCAAATTATGTCGGTAATTCCAAGTTTGAGGGACACGTATTCTCATATGTGTTACCTGAAAACTGAAGAGTGACTGGGGTGACTGAGTTCTTAACATGTGTGTCTTCTGTAATTCTCTGGGAAGTGATATAATTATTTAGTTAACAGCTTTTTAGAAGCTTCAAAATATTTTCAAATGAAAATTGATCCAACCTTTGAAAAATAATAGAAAAATTGTTTTTGTGTGCCTAACGGGTAAGTTATTAAGCTTAAAAGGCTCTAGAACAGTCACTAATTTGTATGATAGCTTTCCATTATGCGTAAAAGTTGAAGTGATATAAACTAAATATGCTAAACTTGCTGTGGAGAGTCATTTTGAAGACATGTGCATGTCTCCATATACATCTATCCGGATGATAGGCAGAAAAGCAATTACCCAGTCATACAGATGTAGTGATCCAGATTCGGGACTTGCAGGTGCTTGTTTTTTTATTAATAAAAAAACAAAAAAAAAACAATAAATAAAAAATTGATGAATGATGTTGAGAAGTTAAGTATGTATAAAATTTGTGATGTTGTCTTTCGATAAGCTTAAAGCTCAAAGTTTTATTGTTTCATAAAATTTTTGATCAATCACTAGGGGGTTGAAGTCAAATTGGGGTGACATGGGAAAGCCAAATACGCTTTCAGAAGAGATAGGAGGCATCACAAGTCCATGAGTGATGTCCATCTGAGATTTATGTCTAACTGAACCTAATCCATATCACTGACGCAATGAAAATCATGCTAAGTTTGTTATACCTGCCATCAACCTGTTTATGGCATAATAACGCTGAACATGAATCTTTGTGAAAGCATCTTAATCAATAAGATTCCATGTTCGGATCTTTTCATAAAGGTGACAGTTTTATCAAAAACTGAAATTTGATCCCAAATTTTTGCCAAATTACAAGAAGACCGGGTGATTAAATTTGTTTTATTTGTTGTTTTTGGTTTTATTTTATTTCATTTATTTTATTTTATTTTTTTCTTCTTGATTACTCTTGTCGAAACATATGTGTTAAAAAATCGTTTTAAAGTTTGTTTTAGCTGTTGTCTTCAGCTCATGAAATATGATATCGGTTATTGTGTTATAGTTGGTTTAGCTGGTATGATCTCATATCAAGTCTTTTCAAGAAAATAATAAAAATCAGAAAAATAAAAATTTCAAAAATTATGTCTGTCTTATTTTTTTTATTTAATTGTTTTAAAAATATTTTGGTCGATCTTTCTATCAAAGTTGATTGTTCTTTCAAGACTGATTTCTTGCAACGGAAGCATATGAAGTATCTGAGATTTAAATTGGATGATATTGTCAACAAAGGGGAGATGGTAGAGTATTGGATGCAGATGCTGAAGTTGCTGATCATGTTCAAGTAAAGATTCTGAAGGTTTTTGAAAGCATCGGTCTAAGGGGGAGATTGTCGGGGCACGATTTGGTTAGACTGACGCATATCAAAAGGCCACGACATGATCAAGACTAAAGTGAAATAAACATGGACGAGTTGAATAATTGCATTGTTGTTATGATGATGTAGTACCGAAATCCCTATGGATTTCGTTTGGGCTTCGGCTTTGTTGGGCTAGGTTGTTTTGGTTTCCCTATATATAGATAACATGTATAGGGTTTATGGCTAGTTGTTCACATTGAGAGACACTGTTAATTAGTAGTAGCCACCATCAAGAGACCAAACTCATGTACCAGAAGATTTGTTAATATAATCGTGTGCATTTGGAGTATTATTGTGTTCATCATATTTATATTGTTCTTCTGTTCTTTTTCTTGAATCACCACGTTGTTAGGGTTCCGCACTAACATCGTGTTTGGGTTAATATCATATTGCATAGATCTGGTTTTAGGACTTACATTTAATTAGAAGGGTAATTTAGTCTTTTGAACTTCATCTAGTCATTACCTGGTTTTATGCTTTCAAGGTGTCAAATCACCACTTTCTTCTTCATATCTTCATTTACTTGTTCATATCTTCTCTCTTGATATCTTAATATTTTCATTTTTATCTTTTCCAGTGTTCATATCTTCTCCCTTATTCAGACATGTCTCCTAAAGCAAAGCGAGTGTTAGATTTTTCAGGGTTTTCTCCTTCAAAGAACAACATCAACTAACACAATACGATTCTTATGATCTTCATTCTTCAAGCCTTGATATTTTCGTGTCTGTTGATGTTGTTCCAGTTGTTCTGCATGTTAATCCAAAACTTGACCTTTTCGTTTCTGTTGATGTTGTTCCCGTTGTTCAACATGTTAATTATACATTCGAGCCGGTCACCGCACTTACCCATCTGGATGCTTATCATGTTTCTGATAAAGTTACATCTCCGGTTATATCTCATTCTCCTCCTCCTGATCCTAAAGATTTTTGTTTTTGCGTGTTGTGTGATGGTGACCCCCCCATATCCAAGTTTGATGGGTGAGGAATGCTTGTTGTGGCAGTGGTCTCGACTTAGTCTAGTTTGTTATAACCAATGGGGTGATTACATTCCTGATATATCTCATGATTTTTTTTTGTTTTGTACCATTTTCTTTTATTAGTTTGTTATTTCTTTTCTGTTAATATAATTTTAGTCTTGTATTTATAGATCTTTGTGGTTTTTCTAGATCTTTGAACTCTTTTTTTTATTTATATAATCTAGATCTTTGTGGTTTTTCTTTTTATTTTACTTTTACTGTATTTCCCTTTATCTTGTCAGATTTTGTTAGTATGCTCATTATATGTTGTAGGACATAAACATATGTCTTCTGTCGGTGAATTGAACACATGTCCTTTTTATGATAACATATGTTTTTTATATGTTAACATATGTTCCAGTATGCTTTCTTAACATATGTCCTTTTTTGTATTTTTTTTAATTACCTTTTCTTCATGCTAGACTGTATGTCCTTTGAGAACCAATCACGTGATAGTTGTGGATTAAGGAAAAACAGGTAAAACCATAGCGTATGTTAACAAATAATGACACACAAACTTTGACCACCTACAACATTAAACTTAAACCAATAGTATACATAATTAAACATTAAACCATTATTATACATAATTAAACATTAAACGTAAATTAAACATTCAACCTACATTAAACATAAACATAATTAAACGTTAAACGTAAATTTAACATTCAACCTAAATTAAAAATAAAACATAATTAAACATTAAACAAGTTATTTTCTCACCCAATTATAGTAGTCCCATGACTCGTCAGAATCACTTCCTCCATAATAAAAAGGGTCGGGTTCAGACTCGTAACCATCGAATTTCGGCTGTGGAGGTGGAGGGGAGTGTAGTGGTGGTTTGTATTCCGCCCTGGGGTCGGTTTCGTACCCTTCTGCCCAATCAGGTACTTCTTGTGTGGGTCTAAGACTAGGAGGAGGTGGGGTAGGATGGTCGTCTTCATGTGGGAACTCGTCTACCTGTGGCTGATTGTTAACCTCACCAATCGGTTCAACCGGGACAATGGCAGGTTCCATTGGCTGATTAGGTTGTTCAACCACATAGTTAGCAGGATTTTCAACTATGGGGTTATTTAGTCCAAAATACCTTTGGTTTTCAATAACATCCTCAAGAGGTGTACTTGGGCCGAAATACATTTTTTATTTATTCTTTGTGGGTGGAGTAGAATTTAAGAAGTGAAATGTGAATAGGATGTGGGTGAGATTTTGGGAGATAACACTTATTACTTATTTGGTGGAACCCTTTGAACCCCTTTGAACCTCATTTATTTTAAATTATTTTATTGATTTTGGAAGGTTTTTTTTGTATTGTTGTCTTTTCATATGTCATTAAATGTCTTTTCATACTTTCCCATATATTTTTTTTACTTCTTCTTTTATAAACACAATTTAAGATTTACCATTAACTCTTATCCATCTTCCATCACCCACTTTACATTTATCATCATGGATCCTTCAACCGGCTATAATCCTCCTCCTGATGATATCACATTAATTACTCCCAACAGACAAGTTTTTAGTATCCCTTTTGATGAGTTTACTTCAAATACTTTTCTGCACAGCTTAATTACTCCCACTAGACAAGGTACTATTCATTAGCTCATATCCATGTTATGTCTAGTTTTTATTATTTCTAAATACTCCATTTGGTTATAAATGGTTTTGTTTTAGTCGTACTATTGTCCATTGAAATCCTTTTTTGTAAAGTATTATTATCTACTATATTTAAATGCTTTTTATTTACTTTTTCTAGAGAATGCCTTTAGCAACCAAACATCCTCAGGCCAACCAGATGTTGTATCACCTGTTTCCATAGAACCAACAATTTTTCAAGAGGAGGATGCCTATTATGTTTACTAGGAGGTAACCCGCGCGATGCAGCAGAATTTGAATTTCACTTGCAGCCGACAATCTAAATTGTTGACCCGTTTGGTCAAGTTGTCCTGAAATCAAAACTTTCAACCCGGAGTTTCGTTAGTATTAGCTACAACAGTTTATTTCAAAATTATACTATGACCCATTTGGCTTCATGAAAGTCAGAATTCATGTAACTCAAAGAGTACACATAAATAACCACACAAACAGTTAGATAACTATAAATGTTACAGTTAAGGAAAATATGTTGTTTACCTTTATGTATAAAAACTACTTCCAAAACTAAAAGTGCAAATCCAAAGCCATATCTGACATGAAGAAAAAAACTTATAATTTTAATCTAGCAACCAAATAAATTACATAGTAACAAAATGGCCAAGTATCTGTGACCATATACCAAAAAGTTGGATCAGTGATAACAATTTACAATGTATAAATCTAGTAGGTTATACTTGTTATATAGGTGTATGCAAAATTAGGGTCGGTCCGAAAAACCCGAAGAACCATACCTAAATTACTCGATCCCGGACCAACCCTATTTTTAAACATATGCAATTGGTCCTAATATACATCCCATTCGGTTTCTGGTCGGGTTCGGGTATTAGCCCGTGAAAACAAGTTGAAACCCGAAAGAATGATTTAAGAAAAAATTAAGCAAACAGCGTGGCCATAGGGGAGCAAAGGTGATCGTTGAAGTATTGATGAAGAAGACAATTGGTAACCAGATAGGTAATAATTTGTTTCTTTTTTATTCCAGATTTTGATTTATGAGAAAGGTAGAAAACAACTGTAATTTTCATTTCCAATGTTTAGCTTTACTTTCATATATTATTTTATTTGAAGGTCCGGTCTTTGGTTGTCATTTTCATATGTTTTTCGGTTTCGGTCCAGGTCGGGTAAGAGTCAGGTCGGTCCGGTCTTTCTCATATGCACATCCCTAATGTTATACATGTTTATTAATCCTGTCGTAATATACCGGTTAGTTTTCTTATTTGTATAATACTTTAGAAAGGTTTATTATGATAAACTACTTCGAGAAACTATTGATGCAGTGCGATAACAAAAACACGATGCTAAATTTTTTTTTTTTTTGTACCAAATTTTATATAATTTACTATAAAACGATTACAATAAAGTGGCAGGCAAACGGGCAACAAGCTGCGCCGCAACCCCCTTTTGAATAGCAAAGCCAATCCTGCTAAAAACGAAGCTTTGGGACCTAGAAGCTGAAGAGGTTCCGTGTACGACGCGCTGAACCCTACTCAAAAATTTCACAGCCTCTGGAGCCAGAAAACCAAATGTATCAAAGGCAAATGGTAGAAAGACATGTTGATTATCTAAACAAGCTTTCTCGTGTTTAACAACTTTGCCCGATTCAGCCTTCAACGCAGCTTGACCCACAACAAACCCACGGTCCCTGAGCCCAACAAGAGGAGACACTCCTGTAAGATCCACACAGGCATGTTTCCCCCCTGCCCACCCGAACACAAGAATATCAGCTGGTCGTAAAGTAGACCTCCCTTCAAGAGGATCCGTGAGAAAGTTAACAGGGCCTCCTTTTTAGCAGAAATCCCTGCCCGTTTAAGAACATCACACAGAACATCCCTAACCAGATCATGTCTGTATTTAAAGCCAGGCAATTCTTTGCAATGCACCGCATGGTTACCAAAAGAATCCAAAGAGACCTTGTGACAAATTGGGCAAGGTTCATCCGTCGGGAACATAGGGATCATTAACCGGTACTTATGGATAGCCCGATACTCCAAACCCGACATACGTTGGCCTAATCCTTCAATAGGGATGGCCGTTAGAAAATCTTGAGCCCGAAGACATTCAAACACCGCCTTTTGGCGAGGGGATAGATCAAACTTCACTTCTAAACTCTTGACGATTCCACTAAATAAGGCACTCGCCACAACATGTTGGGCTTTAGGGGGGGGGGGGGGCGGTGTCCTTATTAGAGAACCCGCTAAGATCAAAATCTGAAAGTGAAGTACGTAAACGATCCATCGCACACCCATAATCAGAGTCCAACCCATAAATATCACAACCCTGAAGAATATGGTCTTGCAAACACCACGACTGTGCTCTCGAAGCCACAAAAGCATATGTAGATACATCCTCGGCCGAACAGAGACCCAACCCCCCATAACGGGTCGGAAGTGATGCCAACCACCATTGGAGATCCCCAAAGAACGGACCTCCACAAACCACGATGTCCTCAATCGCCCTTCAAAGACCATTGTCAAATATAGATGCTAAATTATTTTATTGTATTATTATTTAGAAAATATTATCACATCCAACATGTTTATGACAATTTAAAAAGGAAAATGTACATAAAAGATCTATAATGAACATTTTTTTAGATCGACCAGACATACAATGAATTTTGTAACTTATTAGAAACTTAGAAACTTTTGATAAACACAAAAATGAAATATATAAATTCCATCATATTATAATTCAATAGCACATCCTAGAGAAAAAATTGCATAATAACATTTGTTTGAAAACTATTAACAAAGTTGCAGAAGCTGGTTCAAAATCAATTCCCGTTAAAAATATTAATTATAACCTATATTGGCCCACTCCTAAGTAAACAGGTTAAAATGTATATTAAACATGGCAAGGAAAACAATCGCATATGATAAAATCAAACTAACAGGAAGTTCAATTTTGTACCTAACTGGACGAATTAGAGATGATGAACCGAGTGGCTTCATTACTTCACCAGAAGGTGGATTACGTAGAGCAATAATGCATTTTCCCTCAACCTGCAAGAATGGAGGAAACCGAATAATAGTTGATGTAATCTCTTTTACCACGTCATCTTAATTATTCTTTGTTTTTTAATGATCAAATCATTAAGAAAAGACAAATACATTGTTCAAATTAAACACCTGATCTTCATAAACACATTGTTCCAATCCAGCTCCTATTACATACTCCATTCACGCTCAGTTAGTTTATTGGATGGGAAAAATATTAAGACTAAATTCGTATAGGTAATGCTGGGAAACATTAAGACTAAATTTGTGTTCTTAGCTTTAGTAGCAACGATGGGAAAAATAAAAACAAATATGCAATTATATCCTGATCAGAGTTTATAATAAAACAACATTAGAATTGGTCAGATAAAATAGTTTACATGCTAATATAGATGCAAAATCAATAAATTAATTAATAAATAACAAGTCAAGCTCGAGCTTGAAAAAACGACTCATAGGCCAAGCTTGAGCTTCAAAAAATCACTCATGAGCCGAGCTCAAGGCTATCGGCTCGTTTACACCCCTAACAATGAATGAAAGTTGTTTCTTAATTTTTTGGATTAAGATGATGAAAACTTAAACCTGTTTTTTCAGCACCTGAGCTGCGTTCAGTTCATAGTTTACTTATGCATACAGGAATAATCACTATACATTTAGTTAACTAAAAGCTCCACGCTGAGTCGCTGAGCTTTGAATTTTCTATACTGACCTTTGTTGTCAATTTAAAATCCGTTAACAAGTAATGTGTTGTTTTGACTTAATTATCCCTCGATTAAAATCTGACACGATCAGCAGCAAATTTAACTCACATTAACTACATGACCCATTAGCCAAATCTATGCTTAGCTGCGGATATTGTTGCTGACCCGTTTTAAGGGAATAAATGAAAAAATAAATCATGCTTATAATTCTGAGCACAGTGTTTCAAGCTGGCTCATTATTAATTTTTCAAGCTTGAGCCATTTAGGCTTATGAGCCAGATCATGCTCGAGAAGTCAAAATGAGGCCCGAGCTTGTTTATTAAACAAGCTTACTCTTAGGCTCGAAGTCATTTAATCCTGAAACATATCTATGCATTTAAAAGTATAGATTAGAAATCGGTACGTAACATGGAGGACACCATTGATGAAATCCACTTGTCCGTAGATTATTAATCACGTCTCCCTCATGTTTTGCAGCCATTTCTTCAGCCTCAGAAGTTGAAATACAATTATCAGTGTCCCCACACACCGTTATGACAACTCTGTATTTCAACCAGTTATTAGAAACACAAAAAACTAATAATAACTGAAAAACATTAAAAAATGTAGAACCTTAATATAACACTGCGATTATACACAACCAATCATTAGAGTCTTTTGTATTCGTTGAACTCGTTTTGAGTTTATTTCCTATTTGGTTGAAATTTATTTGATTATAAGCAAATTAGTTATAAAAACAAATTTAATCAGTTGCTAAGGTCATATATGGTTAAATTCACGATATAATTAAAAAAATTAAAATGTATCAAAAAATTTTCCCAAAAGTTATATTATTTACTTATGAACACCTGGTCGGGCACCTTCCAACCTGATAGCTAAAAATAAAACGTAACCTGAAGCAAGGATAAAAAAATGAAGACGATTATTATAATAATTATTATTGTGGATCATCAAAAATTTTGGTTTTCAACTTCGAACAATCCAACTTATAATTCAGTTAATTTCATTTGTTTCTTGCCCATTGAAAATTCTACAACTCATCCTAGTACTTCATGTCTAGCGTATCCTAAAAAACAAAATTTATCTACTTTAAACTTGAAAACGTATTGTGTTCAACATCAGCCATCAATGTGTACCTGTGATATCTAAGAAAGCATCATTTGCATACGCGGTGGAGATATCAGTTTTATGCGGATCCGCCCTACATCCATAATGATTAGAAACTAACTATGTTCATATGTATGCATGTGTAAAATAATAAAAAGGAGATAACTCACAAGTCAAAGCTTTGTTTTATTGTACAAAAAGATATATTCAAGGATGCGCCAACACCGCTCATGTAGCTTGTGTAGCATCTCTTTTCTGAGACTAATATGGCAGGTAGCAACAACTTGCAAGCTGCTGCTGTTGCTTCCCTGAATATCAGTCACAATCTGGAATTTCAAACTGCAAGTAACTTTAAAGTTCAAAATGGAAGGCACAATCGCAAAAAATAAAACCTAATTTCAGTCAACCACATATGACCGTGTAATCGCCATTTTTAACACATAAAAAAGCAAAACAGAAATTGGGAGCTAGCAAATAGCAAAACAAAAGCTCTCAGATTTAGTCAAGAAACTTGTCAACTGCCGAATTGCTTCTGTTTGAAGCGCCTATTTCCTCTTGTTACAAATAGCGTATTTGTGGAACCATCGTTATATTCACCAAAGCCATCAACAAAGCTTCACGGGATCTACCATTACCATTGATTCCATGTTCCCAGCCGTCGGTGACATCATTGCCGTCAACCGGAGAAATTCACGAACAACATCACAGCTTCACCGCATATAAGTGCAAACTTCCGTGTCGCCGGATGAGTGCCAGACTTCTATAACATAGATTTTTTATCCAGAGAGGCAGAGAGAGGAGAGAGAGTTTTAAATTTTGAATTATGCTACACACAGCACACATGATTTCTAGGCTGAGATGTGAGGGTGTAAGAATTTTATGCATTCAAAATTTGTACATTATGCTTAATTGTATTGTACCTCTTAAACTTTCAACATTTCAACACTCTCTTTCCAATATTCATTATATATAGTAATAGATATTCTCCTAATGGTAAGAAGTTTCGGCATCCAAAGATTGATAACAATTTATAATTGGTTGAAGGCACTGTTTTTAATTCCTGGGAAGATGTTGTTACCATGTATTATAAGTATGCTGAAGAATCTAGTTTTTTGGTCCGCAAAGGTCAAACTAAGAAATGGAAAGGTGACGTTACACACAAGTATTTGAGGTGTAACAAGTGCGGTACCCCCCAAAGCAAACGTTCATTTGATTCCATGGCTAAACCCTCAATGTATGTCAGGCAAAAGACATTCACCATAACTGATTGCAAGGCTCACCTAGGTGTTTCATTTTGTCGTTACACATATAAGTTTATTGTGTCTAAGTTTGTAGAAGATCACAATCATTCTCTGATTGACACTTTTAGCCGTGACTTGACTAAGATATCTAGAAAGCTTTCATTTTCAACCAAAAAAATTATCCACCGGATGAGTTTAAATAGAATTGTTCATACCGTTGCTCATCGTTTACTTGTCTCAATAAAGAGCAGTCATCATTACGTTAGAGGTACTCCTATTGATTTCAAGAAATTTTACAATGGAATGAGGATTTTCATAGGTGATAGAGATTCCCAGTTATTTATTGACCGGTTGAAAGATCGTTATGAGAGTTTCCCCGAATTCTTTTTTGATTTTACATTTGAAAATGGCAAGTTAACGTCTATCTTTTGGGCCGATGAGATATCCAAGTTAAATTACAAAGCTTTTGGTCTTGTTTTGGCTTTTGATGCCACGTGTCAAACTTATAGGTCAGGTATTTGATTCCACTTTTTTGTTTTTATTTATCATATGTAAATTTATATTATAACATATGTTTATAATGTTAATAAATTGTACTTTTCCAGGTACAAAATGATATTTGTTTCTTTTACCGGTGTAGATCACCACAAAAAATGTGTTACTTTTGGAGCAGCCTTGATTAGTAGTGAGACTATCGACTCTTACAAATGGTTGCTTCTATCATTCCTTAATTGTCATGGTGAACAACCCAAGTTAGTTTTAAGTGATCAGGATCCTTCTATGCGGGTAGCAATAGTTCAAGTATTTTCTGAGTCACGTCATAGGCTTTGTATGTGGCACATTATGAAGAAATTGCCGGCCAAGGTTATGATCTTAACTTTGAGTCATGTTATTAATTTTGATATCTGTGTTATGTCTTTTGATATTTTTTTTTCATAAATTAGGTATGTGGTGATGTTATTGAAAATACTAACCTTCGTTGGAGGATTCATCGTTTGGTTTGGAATTTGTTTATCACCCCTGATACATGTGAGTCCAGATGGCATTATCTTATTGAGAAGTTCGGTTTACAAGACAACGCGTGGTTGAATGATATGTTTGATATCCGAGATCATTGGGTTCCTGCTTATTTTCGTGATATCCCGTTTTGTTGTTTAGTGAAGACTACATCTCGTTGTGAAAGCTCTAACGTAACATTTAAAGTCAACTCAACTAGCGCTAATACGCTCGTGCAGTTCATGTTGTGTATGGAGTCTAGACTTGACAGCCAACGTTATTCTAAAAGAAGTTTTGAGTACAAGACTTCGTCTACTTACTTAAAAGTTCTACTGGTGAAGAAATAGAAAAACATGCATTTGAGTTGTACACTCAAACAATTTTTAATGAAGTTAGAAAGGATATAATGAATGGAAGGTATTGTTGTTATGTTACATATACCGAATCCGTTGATGCTCATGTTTTATATTCTGTTACACATTTGGACAAAAGGAAGGATATAACTAACGTCTTTCTGGTATGTTAACATATGTTATACCGTTAACGTATGTTATAAGTTAACCTCAAAGCATATGTTATAAGTGAATTCTATGTTAACATATGATATAATCATACATTGTGTTTTTAATCTACAACTTAAATTTGATCCCGCTGACAACTCTGCGTCTTGTTCTTGCATGGGATTCATTCGTATTTGGTTTTTATGCCGCCATGTTTTTTGTGCTTAAAGAATTAAAAAAGTTGACAAGATCCTTTAAGGTATGTAAGTCATAGGTGGAAACGAGATGTTCTACCTAGAAGTGTTTTCTCACTCTCAAATCGTTATAGTGTGGATTCAAACCCTCAAAGTGTTTTACGTTTTGAGATTTTGGAAATGATTAGTCAATGTGTTGACATGTTGAGGGTTGATTATAAAGGTCTTAACTCTTTTGCTATGAAGATTAAAGAATTAAAATATGTGTTCTTTCAAAAACGTTTTAAAAATGCGGATGTTGTAGATGACAATGAAACGGTTTTTGAAGAAATTATTGGCAATGTGAATGATGGTGATGATTTTATTGAGAACCCAGTTACTGTTCGGACTACGGATGTAGCAAGGTTCGTCGAGTGGTGGGTGAGACGGAGAAAAATGTCGAGAAGGCAAGTAAAGTCGCTAGGTTATGTCGTACTTGCGGTGAATATGTTTATCATGATTCTCGTAATTGCCCTTTAAATCCCAAGAAGAAGAAGAAAAAGTCTTTGCCCGAGCGTGGAACAAGTGCT
Source organism: Bidens hawaiensis (assembly GCF_021521415.1). Lineage (NCBI taxonomy): Eukaryota > Viridiplantae > Streptophyta > Magnoliopsida > Asterales > Asteraceae > Bidens > Bidens hawaiensis. The sequence continues at coordinate 18,036 of NW_027505919.1, read as the reverse complement.
AATGTTTAGACAGTTTCTAGAAGCCAATTTGAATGCAACAAGAATTGTGGACTTAATAAATAAACTTCATAGGAAGGCATGTTAGTTTTCCGTATTTTGTTGTTATTTTTTCAGCATGCTCTTTCTTAATTCCCCATTATCATGTACAACATTACAAGTGTTCTAATGGTACTGCTATTTTGTGTTTTTTATTTGCTTCAACTTACTTTTTTGTTAGTTTTTTTTTGTTAATAAAATGATTGTATTATCCCATTGGATTTAACAACCATTTTACCATTGGACTTAACAACCTTTTTTATAACACTTTATAACACATCACATCTTCATCTAAGCTCCTTTGTTTTTTCATTATTTAAGGTGATACTTGAACCTTTATTTTTCTACAATATCCTTTTTTTCAATTTTTATCATGTCTACACCTCGTCGTAGATTAGTTCATCTTTCTAAGATTAAAATTGAGTCGTCTTCTAGAATGTACTTTAAACCTGTGGCCAAAAGAGAGAATCTACCTTCTTTCAGAAGTTACCCAAATTTTATCAAACCAAAGGTTGAAGATTTTAAGTACAAAACCCCGAAGGTTGAGAAGCCCAAAGTTGAGCAAAGTTGCATAAAAAATTCAAGTCGCTGCATACAACATCATAATGATGAATGGATGTTGTATTATGATTTGATAATCCCCTTCCTAATGTCACCACTCTCTATCCATACCGGTCCCCCTTCTTTGAATCCTATTACTGTTGCAAAAGTTTCTACTTTGTTCGTTAGTTTGTGAGAGGCTCATCTCAGTTGGTGAAAATTATCTAACTTTATGTACTCTATTAATGTGTTTATTTTTTATTGTAAATGTATTATATTTTTTTAATGTTTTTTCAATGTATGTGTACTATGTTGGTGTACTATGTTAAAGATGTATTTTTATTTTATTTGTACTTGTACACTGGCAACTATGTTTACTTCTCTATTTGTTTATTATAATGGGAAACGGGCCAATGGGCCCTTGTGTCAATAAATTAAGTGACATATCTACTTTTCCTCGTACTATCTGTACTTACATTTATTTTTTTATTAATTTAATATTTTTTTCTCCAACCCTCACTCTTGTTAAATACCCATCAAAACTCAAAAACTCATGTATGTTTAAATACACACCAATCATGTATGTTTTCTACTGCCATAAGGTTGCCACCCTACGTACGTCCTGGACCGATTTGAATCTTGGTCGCCGTTTTTACTCATGCCCTCATCTGGTATATTATGTCCTTGTCTACATAATTATTTTTTTTCAGTTTCACTATATATATATATATATATATATATATATATATATTTGTTTATGGTTATCATTCTGTAGGAGAACAAGTGTGGTTATTTTGTTTGGCTAGATCAACCAATTTGTGATCGTTCAAAGCAAATATTCCCTTGGTTGTTGAAATAAAAAAAACAAGTTGGAAATTGATGTTCAAGTTTTGCAACGTCAGTTACGCAGGAGGAACATTGTTGTTGTGATTCTAACTTCTTTTTTTTGTAGTCTTTTTTTCTGTATTTTTTAAATTAGTTTAGTTTACTTACATAGTGTAATGTGTCAAAAGAGTCACTGTCATAAAAATATGTTTGTGTAACTTGCTATGTAACTTACTTTATGTTTAAATTGAAAAAAGAGTCATTGTCATATGCACGGGACATGTGTATAGTAAACCCCCCCTCCCCTAACTAGGTTATCTTTACTTGTTATGTCTTATCCTACATGGTAATTTTGTATAGTAACGAGATAAATGTGACCATTGAAAGAATACAAAGTTTAAATTAATCTTACACAATCTGTAAAGTTCAAGATAGTACAATATGCTTTAATAATAAAATCCTACATAGTAATCTTGTATAGTAACGAAGTAAATGTGACTCTTGAAAGAATACACGGTTTAAATTAATCTTATACAACCTGTAAAAGTATAAGATAGTACAACATGCTTTAACAATAAAAGTTCATTTTTTAGTGGTATCTATCACTCGAATTATTTTTATCATTTGTATACGAATGGATGTAATACGAATACATCTTTTGCTATTTTGATGTAAGCTATTTTTAGTTTACAAGTTTTTTACCTTTTTTCAAATGCAAGGCTATATTGTCGTTAGTACGTATATGTATATTTACAGTATGGACTTTTTTTCAAATTCGAGGCTATATTTTTTTTTTCAAATGCAAGACACTTGAATGAATAAAGAATTTAATTAAACAATGTGTTTGGATATCATTTCACTTTAAGATCAACGCCTTTTGTAGTGTCTACTCTGCCAACGCATGTTTTTTTTGTTACTATAATCAACTTACCATTTGAACGTTATGTATGTTAAAAGGGAGAAAATATGTTATGTTAAAGGGCGAACATATGTTATAAAGGAGAACATATGTTATGTTGAAAGGGAGAACATATATTTTTTGAATATAAACATATGTTATTTAATAAAAAAAAATTCAATCAAATATGTTTTACAATCTCACATATCTTTTGGTCAAACATTCTATTATCTTGTCAAATCAAACCACCTGCATTCACTTCATTTTCTATTACTCAATTATATTATAACATATTTTCTATCCCTTGTCTAATCTTAAGAAAGTGTACATTTTTTCTATGATTAATTACTTTTTAATATTTGTTTAACTTGTTTTATCACAAACAAATAAACATTGTACAACTACTTTCTATCTTCACCCACCTAACACACTTTTCTACTTTCATTCACTAAACATCTTCATGTTCTTAATATTCTCTACAAGGTCCCACCTCACATAGACTGTATTTTATTATTTAATCTCCATTTCCCAAGAAATTTTTGACCACACTTTACATATTTTATAACCTCAAACTTTGTTACCAAACAGGGGCACACAAGTAATATAATCTCACATATATTTTGGTCAATCATTCTATTATCTTGTCAAACAAAATCTAATTTTTTCCTTTAAATCATGTTTGCATTTTTAACAAAAAAATGTTCTTTGTCAATCAAATCAGTTTTACAATCTCACATATCTTTTGGTCAGTCATTCTATTATCTTTTTCAAACAAACCACATACCATACTTTTTATTGTACCTCACTTAACATCTTCATGTCCTTAATATTCTCTACAAGGACCCACCTAACATAGTTTTCTACTTTACTGAATTTTATTTAATCTCCATTTCCCAAGAAATTTTGGTCCACACTTCACATATTTCATAATATAAAACTTTCTTCCCAAACATATTTAAACATAAAACAAAAATAAAAGGGACTCGCAAGTACTATATATCAGAGTCTCCACCGTCATATTTTAAAACATAAAATACACAAAATTAGACGTCACATCCATCACGTCTTGCGCAACCACTTACTAAAGTTAATACCCTACTAACCCACACGTGCCTACCCTAACAACCAGTCTTCATAATATTTCTAGTTCAACAAAAACAAGTTCATACCCCACACTTGATTAAAGTTTAACAAAACAGGTCCCTAACAAAACAGGCTATCCATTTAACAAACACTAAAGTTTTTTCAAAACCATACGAAAATCATTTTACTTACCTCCTGCATCCGTCCAAACTTCTTCTTTTAAGAGTGCTTAAATCAGAAAAAACAATTATTGACAATATTTTTTACCTTAAACCTTTCAGTTGACTTTTTTTCTTCATTCCTTGTCTCGCAAACCCAGCCTAAAGTTTTCTGCATCCCCCATAAAAGTCTCCATATGCCTCATCAGAATGACTCCACCTTCTGTCGTATGGTTTGTGATTTCCCACTTCACTTGAATTTGTTTAATCCTAGTTTCCTTTATCTCCTGACTCTTTGGATGATTCCATGACTCAAAATATCTCACTAACATGTCCCTCTACCAAAACATTAATAAAGTAAATAACATATTTGTTTTATTATTGTTTTTTAATACAATGTTTTGTTTACTTTTAATAACTAACCCTATATTAACTATACCAGTCTGTATGCGGTCTCTTTCAATTCGAACACTTCATTGTCCCGTATTGTTGCTAAAGGAAACTTATTTGTGAAGTGGTCAATTGTAAAAATTGACGGTTTTATAAGATTGAACACCACCACGAAATATTTCTCATGTTCCATAACTGGGAAGTAGACCAACTTGAAGTTTTTGAAACTACATATACTCAGGTCTGACCTCATTGAACTGTATATTTTTTGTGCAAATTTTGCTTCTCTAACATTCTTGTCCGATTCCACCGAGCCTATCATCCAGTCTTCCTGTTGTCATATTAATTAATATTTTTTAGATTTTACAATCAACAAATATTTTTAAATAAGTACAGACTTACCAACACATCTGTGTTTAAGAAGTATCTAGTAGGAGATTTTTGTGTCCGTTTCCCGAATGTGATATTCTCATTCAATACCGCCGACCACAAGTCCACAACCTTCTTGTTTATCCTCTCTTCATATTTTAAACTCCTAATCTCATCCACTTCAGCAGTTATTGCAACTCACAGTCTATATTTTCCAAAAAATATTATTATTTTCAAAATCCAAAATTATACTTACTTTGAAGGTATGCCTGCACTCTGCTGTCCCCATTTCCTGAAATGCAATAACATTGCCATTAGTATGATAGGCATCATAATAACCAAATCATTACTTTTAGTAACTTACCCATACTTTTCTTTATTGTTTTCATCGCCAACCATCAAATAATCCCATATTCTATCTTCGAAACTCGTTGTCTTCCTTTCAGTATCTAACACCCTACACAAAATTGGCATTTTGTCAACGTTTCCACCAATTTCCCCTGTCTTCAATTTCAGTTTCTTTTCATCCATTTCAGACATCACCCTAGTGAGATCTAATCCCTTGTTCGGCTGCTCAACTACATATTAACACACATTTTCACCAAATTATAACGTACTTTACAAAGTAACATATGAAAACGATATTTAAAAAGTATGTTTTACACTTGATGTGTTGTAAAACACCTCTTTTCCGCACCTTTTTATCATCTTCTAAGTGCTTAGTTATATAATAATTGATGATTTTAACTCGTTTTAACTTGATCTTATAAAGTTTATTATTTTGTGTAGGTTACAATTTTTAAGGGAGAAAAGGTTCGGGTTTTTGAAGTCTTTGGAGGCCTTTGTGATCAAGTTTGAGGACTAAAAATCAAGGCCCGACCCAAGCCCACAAGATCCAAGCCTTATAAGTTATTAGTGTAAGATTATTAAAAAAAGAAAAAACCCTAATCTCTAATACTTGTTGGGTCACGATTTGGTTAGGCTGACGCATATCAAAAGGCTGACGCATATCAAAAGGCCACGACATGATCAAGACTAAAGAGAAATAAACAAGGACGATTTGAAGAATTGCATTGTGGTTATGAAGATGTAGTACCGAAATCGATTTCGGTTGGACTTGGGCTTTGTTGGGCTAGGTTGTTTTGGTTTCCCTATATATAGATAACATGTATAGGGTTTATGGCTGGTTGTTCACATTGAGAGGCACTGTTAATCAGTAGTAGCCACCATCAAGAGGGCAAACTCATGTACCAGGCGATTTGTTAATATAATCGTGTGCATTTGGAGTATTATTGTGTTCATCATATTTATATTGTTCTTCTGTTCTCGTTCTTGAATCACCACAGTGTTATGATTCCGCACTAACATCGTTTTTGGGTTAATATCATATTGCATAGATCCGGTTTCAGGACTTACAATTGGTATCAGAGCCTTTTGAACCTTTCAAGGCTCGATTTGATATCAACAAATTCAAGATCTCGGTTCGTTTGGTGGTTTGGATGAGTTTTCCGGCGAGAAGGTCATCGGAGAAGAAAAGAGAAATTGGTTTGGTCAAGGATTAGCTTATCTTTGGAAATAATTTGAATCCCACTGATTTAGGAATTTAGTTCTTACCAAAATAAGCTTGTCAAACAACCAGATCTGGGTGTTCTCGGCTGTGTTTAAGAGTTTTCGGCCCTTCAAACAAGAGTTTTCAGCCAAATTTTTCGAGAGCATGAAGGCCCTGATAGACTATCTTGGAGCCTTTCCTGGACTGTTTCATTAACCCAAAGGAGTTGGGTCCCATTGATTTCATATCTAAAGTATCAACAGATTTGACGAGGTCGGTGTAGTGTGAATCGAAGATCAATTGTAGAAATCTTGGATACATGAGGAACATCTCTTTCTTCTTTCCTTTTAAATTGCTCATCATCTCATTGAAGACAAACTTGGAATAATTGTAATGTCAATCCATGATCAGAGTAGTGATAGAAGACATTTAAGTATGACTTATCTCGTCAGACCCCCCTTTTCTTCTCGACAGGCATGTGAAGAACGTGTGTATCAAGAACCTCCAGTATGGGTGAAATAACTTATTGATTGCTGGAGGATAAGTACCCTCATAACCCATACTGGTGAGTATCTTAGAGACAACTGTAGCAGAGTATTCCGTCGGGTAATCAGGTTGATCACCATAGAGAAGCACCTCCCTTATAATAGCCTCTGTGATAATGACTGGCATATTTTGTACTTTGGATTCTATCAAAACAGCTCCATCTGGCCCTCGTTGGTTGATTGAGGCATTATTCCAAAAATCAGTGATCATCTTCCTGCATATGACAGGGTTTTCTTGTAGTGCGTGAGAAATCCTGCAAGTGTTGAGGCTGACAATCATATACTTGAATTCCTTGTTGGCCAATGGTGGATCCAATAAGTTTCCAGCGATATTGTGTGTATCCACAAACTTTAACGGAGACTGATCAGCCATTACCACACCAAACGAATCAAGTTAGCAAATACAAACTTGACAATAGTTATATTTTTAAAATAAGTTAGTCAAGTTAATTGATTTTAAAACATCAGATCTTATTGATTGGACCAAAATGATCAGGCCCAACAATTTGTTGACCCATAAGATCAAAAATATTTGTTGGTCCATAATACCAAAATGATCTGGCCCAACAGAATTGCAAGAGAGTCAGGCCCAATAGTGAGTTTTCTGTCCACAAGATATTTGTCAAACAGGGGTTTTCAGTCAAAGACAGGAGTTCTCTACCAACATTGACTGAGAACATGAGTTCTCGATCAAAACCAGCGATTTCGGTCAATCAAAACAACCGAGAACATCAGAGCCAGGAGATCTTAGTCAACAAAAGTCAACCGAGATCGTTTTGACTGGATTACAGCTGGAGGTCGAAAACCCTTTGAGTTTCTCCTTGAAATATGTGTTGTCTTCTCCAAGAAGACCGAAAACTCCATGAAACCTGCAACAAACTCATTTGAAATTCCCAACAATTTAACCCTGATACATCCAATCAAGATCATCGATCACTAATCTCATGTTGCTTCGTTCGTCTGTATAATCAAACTACTTATCTGCCAAAAACATTAAAAACACAAATCTCACAAACACATTAGCTTGAGCCTTTGCTCATTTACCTATGAATTAACAAACACGAATAGGAATAGTAGCTGAATGTGTTAGATTGTGTAGAAGACAGATATCGGCAGGCAAGATTGTTTGAGAGAGATGGAGGGTTTTGAAAAAAATGAGAACAATAATGGAGGTTGGGGGCAACTTATACCGAAACATACATGGGCCGAGAACCCCTAAAAGGCCCAAAACAATTAGTCAGCCCAAAAACACGTTAACCCGTATAAACAACATCCAACCCAAAACAAATTTTTTAAACAAAAAAAAAAATTAAATGACCCAGTCAAAACACACATTCCGAGGAGAGTAGTTTCAAGAAAGATAAACAAAATTAAATAAAATAAAATCAATAAAAGGAATACAAATAATATTAACATACAAAAGAACCCCCTTGAATTTTGTCAATTTATGAGAAGATCCGAACATGGAATCTTATTGATTAAGATGCTTTCACAAAGATTCATGTTCAGCGTTATTATGACATAAAGAAACATGTTGATATCAGGTATAACAAACTTAGCATGATTTTCATTGCGTCAGTTATAGGGATTAGGTTAAATTAGGCATAAGTCTCAGATGGACATCACACATAGACCTGTGATGTATCCTATCTCTTCTCAAAGCGTATTTGGCTTTCCCCAGGTCACTCCAATTTGACTTCAACCCCCTAGTGCTTGATCAAAAATTTTAGGAAACAACAAAACTTTGAGCTTTAAGCTTATAGAAAGAAAACAACACGAATTATATACATACTCAACTTCTCAACATCATTCATCATTTTTTTTTGTTTTATATTAATAAAAAAACAAGCACCTGCAAGTCCCGAAACTGGATCACTACAGTAAGATAGCATAATATTTTTGGTGATGAAGACACTAACGGGCTCATGTATGACTGGGTAATTGCTTTTCTGCCTATCATCCGGAGAGAAGTATATGGAGACATGCACATGTCTTCAAAATGACTCTCCACATTAAGTTTAGCATATTTAGTTTATATCACTTCAACTTTTACGCATCATGGAAAGCAACCATACAAATCAATGACTGTTCTAGAGCCTTTTAAGCTTAATAACTTCACCCGTTAGGCACACAAAAACAATTTTTCTATTATTTTACAAAGGTTGGATCAATTTTCATTTGAAAATATTTTGAAGCTTCTAAAAAGTTGTTAACTAAATAATTATATCACTTCCCAAAGAATTACAGAAGACACACATGTTAAGAACTCAGTCACCCCAGTCACTCTTCAGTTTTCAGATAAATGGCTATCCTGTATCACCACTAGTGGTTAACAGGAACAAACACATATGAGAATATGTGTCCCTCCAACTTGGAATTACCGACATATTTTTAAGTGAAAGAATTCAAAACACAAAAGATAGCACAATATTATTGGTGATCAAGACACTAACGGGCTCATGTATGACTAGGTAATTACTTTTCTGCCTATCATCCGGAGAGATGTATACGGAGACATGCACATGTCTTCAACATTGCTCTCCACAGTAACTTTAGCATATTTAGTTTATATCACTTCAACTTTTACGCATCATGGAAAGCTTCCATACAAATCAATGATTGTTCTAGAGCCTTTTAAGCTTAACAACTTCACCCGTTAGGCACACAAAAACAATTTTTCTATCATTTTCCAAAGGTTGGGTCAATTTTCATTTGAAAATATTTTGAAGCTTCTAAAAAGTTGTTAACTAAATAATTATATCACTTCCCAGAGAATTACAGAAGACACACATGTTAAGAACTCAGTCACCCCAGTCACTCTTCAGTTTTCAGATAAATGGCTATCCTGTATGACCACTAGTGGTTAACAGGACCAAACACATATGAGAATATGTGTCCCTCCAACTTGGAATTACCGACATAATTTTAAGTGAAAGAATTCAAAACACAAAATATAGCACAATATTTTTGGTGATCAAGACACTAACGGGCTCATGTATGACTGGGTAATTACTTTTCTGCCTATCATCTGGAGAGATGTATACGGAGACATGCACATGTCTTCAAAATGACTCTCCACAATAACTTTAGCATATTTAGTTTATATCACTTCAACTTTTACGCATCATGGAAATCTACCATACAAATCAATGACTGTTCTAGAGCCTTTTAAGCTTAATAACTTCACCCGTTAGGCACACAAAAACAATTTTTCTATCATTTTCCAAAGGTTGGACCAATTTTCATTTTAAAATATTTTGAAGCTTCTAAAAAGTTGTTAATTAAATAATTATATCACTTACTAGAGAATTACAGAAGACACACATGTTAAGAGCTCAGTCACCCCAGTCACTCTTCAGTTTTCAGGTAAATGGCTATCCTGTATGACCACTAGTGGTTAACAGGACTTAACACATATGAGAATATGTGTCCCTACAACTTGGAATTACCGACATAATTTTAAGTGAAAGAATTCAAAATACGAAAACATATCACAATTGCCCTAGATGCTTTCAGTCTTTTGATAAATGGCTATCCGGTGAATCTACAAGTAGATCACCGGACCAAACATATACAAGTATATGTTCTTCAAACTTGAGCAGTCGACATGATTTTAAGCGACGGTGAATAAGTGACCTTTTAATAAAGTTTTAATAGTAAAAAACACACAAACATACTTTTTGATTTTTATTAATTTTCTCCCCCTTGGTTTGTAGCTTGGTCTTCAATCATGTTCCATGTAATCAATTTCAGCATCTTTCAATGCACCAGCCCAAAACCTACACCTGATAATAGAAGCCACCATGCTTGTGTATCCTTTCGCGGCCGCTTCAAATCTTGGGTCAGCTATTATCTGAAACGCGCTGAGAGTCTTGATATCCTTCTCTCCAAACTTCAAAAAATCCTTTGGATCAACAAATCTGTATTGCCCTTTAACCTTCTGTAATTTGACAACAACTGTGGCAGTTATACTATCATACATCCAGAACCTCATGTTGTTCAAAGTACCATCTGGAATCGCTTCAGGTACATGAATATGAGTAGCTTTCTTTGTAGCAGGCCACATGACGTTAACCATTGTCTTTCCTGTTCTCGGATCCATAACCCCCTTTGCTTTCTTCATGAACGACTCAACAGTTGGCATTGTCGGAAAGCCTCGATCAACTTGATTTTTCAGAAATTTCCAGAAATCCCTACCGCATTTGTCATTGGTTGGATTGTGGAATGGAGAGTTTATCAAATCACTGAGATCCACTTTGGTCCAAGAACCAAAGTCTTTCATCTTCTTATAATACTCAGTGGTCCCGGACTTCCTCTTAACCCACCACATGTTCTTTTCAGCATTGAAGCCCCATGACACAATTCCCGAAAGATCACCATATTTATCTAAAAAACCTTTAGGAAAAGTGACGATGAATCTATCTGGATGATCTGATGATTTGACATTTTGATTGGAGTTTTTCATCACCAGCAACTTTCTCTGAACTATATCAGATTTTTCTTTGGAGATTGGTGGTGCATCCATATACTATTTCAATGTATCAGACTCATCTATGTTCTCTGCTGGGCGAATAGTAGAGCTACCACCTTGATTAACGTTGGGCACCTTATCAGTACTACTTTTGAACTCATCTCCAAACTTTTGAACAAGTTTTTGTTGGAGATCTAGATAGATAGCACTTAGTTCTCCCATGCTATATTGAAGCTCTTTAATCTTGGAATCTTTATCAGTGTTGCTGGCTTCCAATTCTTGAATGCGTACGTCTTTAACGACAGAGTCTTGTTCGAGTTCAAAGACTCGGCGTTGAAGAGCTTGTACATCCACTGGAGCATCTTCAAGCACAATAACTTTGTCTTTGTTTTGTAGAAATTTGTCTTGCATGGCAAGAATTCGAGCAACCTTATCATTAACACCAGAACTTGACTGACCTTGATTCATTTGGCCTGATGAACCAGAGGGAGCATCAGTGAATGGTACATCAGCCTCATCGGTGTGTGGAATATCTGACTCAAAATCAAAATCACGAGCAAAGTCATCAAACACCTGATCTTGAATCAGTGGCTCTTCAGTAGATGCACTTGGTTCAACTTGAGTCTCTGAGCATGTAGCTCAGGTTGGTGAGTTTGTTGTTGTAGGCTATTGGTTGCGGTTGTTTTTGGTGTTGTGGTTGTTGTTTCAGTCTCAGGAACCAGCACATTCAATCTCGGATCTTTCTTACTGCGCTTTCATGGAATGAGATCATTGACTGGTTCCTCGAGAATATCATATTCTTTGTTTACATCAAATGCTTGAGGAGGCTTTAGAGCGGTTGATTGTAATAATTCCCTGAAAGCTTCAAAATCACTTAAATGCACAGCAGTCGGAGCAGTATCTGTCTCACGGTGTTCTGTCTCTTCTTCTTCATCTGAACTGATCTCAAAGGCAGCAGAACGCCTTTGAACTGTTGTCACATGTTCATCGGCAACTTGAGCTATAACTTGTATAACTTCAGTTTCAGCAAATCTGCCAAATTCTTTCAAGACTGATTTCTTGCAACGGGAGCATATGAAGTATCTAAGATTCAAATTGGATGATGTTGTCAAAAAGGGGGAGATGGTAGACTATAGGATGCAGATGTTGAAGTTGCTGATCATGTTCAAGTAAATATTCTGAAGGTTTTTGAAAGCATTAGTATAATGGGAAGATTGTTGGGTCACAATTTGGTTAGACTGGCGCATATCAAAAGGCCACGGCATGATCAAGAATGAAGTGAAATAAACAAGGACGAGCTGAAGAATTTCATTGTGGTTATGATGATGTAGTACCGAAATCCCTATGGATTTCGGTTGGGCTTGGGATTTGTTGCGCTAGGTTGTTTTGGTTTCCCTATATATAGATAACATGTATAGGGTTTATAGCTGGTTGTTCACATTGAGAGACACTGTTAATCAGTAGTAGCCACCATCAAGAGAGCAAACTCATGTACCAGATGATTTGTTAATATAATCGTGTGCAATTGGAGTATTATTGTGTTCATCATATTTATATTGTTCTCTTGTTCTCGTTCTTGAATCACCACGGTGTTAGGATTCCACACTAACATCGTGTTTGGGTTAATACCATATTGCATAGATCCGGTTTTAGGACTTACAATACTAATTCCGATCGGAGACAGTTTGGAAGAAAAGAATAAAAAAAAACTAGCACCTCAAAGTCTGAGTGAGGTGCGTACGGCAGTAAGCAAAATTCAGTCAACACATTTGTTAATTTAGTTGTTGTCCACCAGCAGGATCAAGAGATAAAATAATATATATATATATATATATATATATATATATATATATATATATATTAAAGGGCAAGTCAAGGTTTGTGGACAACAATATATACGAAAAAAATACAAAGCAAGCAAGCACCTTAACCCCTCCATAACAGCTTCCGATCAGCAGCAAGAGGACCAAGGAAGAAAATTCGTTTTTGCTTTTTGTTGAGCCAAGAGTAGAAGGATTAAGCTAAGGAAGGATCGGGACAACAGCTAGGGTGGTTTCTCATCATTAATCTCAGCCCTATACAAGAGTATAACATTCATAAACTTTATGTTTTTGTTTATGTTCATAACTCTTATGATTTGATCTTTAAACTTGAATTCTTTTGCAATTGAGTTAGGGTTTGAGTTGTTATTGATTATCATAGATTATTGAATAGTTTTAATGATGTTTGTGATGATTAATATGGTGTTTACATTGAGTATATGCTGCTGTCCAAAAATCATGAGTAGCTAGACTTGTTAGTTCTACCTAGAATAGATGGTTATTGTTAGGTTTTAGCGACTTGATTGGATTGTTTGATCATCATGCCATGAATTGCCATTGAAAGTTTGGTTTAATATTGAATTATTTTGTGTTTAGTTGCTGTGATTTTTCTAATTATACTCATAAACCTCTTGCTTTGATTGATTGAATACTTTTGATTGATTGTAGCTTGTTTGACTCTTTACTTTGTGTTTAGAGATTGTTTGCGGGATGTACAACCGTAGGGTTTAGTTGGGTGTGTTAATTGATTGAATTCATCGGGTAGGCACCTTCTTAGAGACCGAGGGGTGATAGAAAGTAAGCTCGTCTCATAGATTTTACTTGTTAGAATTAGGATTGCGCGAGAGCGGGTTCGGTTCTTGTCGGGTTTGGGTTTGTGAGCGATTAGTTGGTCTAGTTTAAGTTAAACCAAATTGTTCCTCTATCCTTGGTTGCGTAGTATTTGTTTCCATTAGGGTCGTGTGTCGGTGAGTCCGAGAGGAGAGTCGACATTTGAACACTTTAGCAATTCGTTTCCCGGTTTGTTCTTAAAATCAATTATGTGTAAGTTAGGGTTTGTTAGTGAGACCGGGAAGTGATCTAGCTTTCTTGAGCGAACCTTAGTTGTATCATCCTTAGATACCGGTGTCGTGAGATTATTCAATCCATTAGCTTGTTAGACCTTCAATATGATTCTTACCTAGGTAGACGTTTTCTCCATTGTCAGTCTCATTCGTAAAGTTTCGTTGAGTCTTGTTAAGTTAAGTCTTTTAATTTAGTTAAAGTAAGTTAGGTCAAGTAGTTTAATTATTATAAATCATTTAAAATATCATTCTTAGGAAGGTCTTGTCTAGGGTTTAGTGATCATAGGCTTTCTCACGTGTCTTTGTGTTCGATACTCGGACTTCTTAGGTCTATACTACATGTGATCGGTACACTTGTCGGTTGTGTGTGGATTCATTAGGATTTTCGTTTTATAAATTTAAAGCTTAGTTGTGAGTTCCTTAGAAAAAGCACTCGTTAGGCACACATCAACACTTCATTATTAATACTTGTTTTTGGATCATCTTTTACTTTTTGACACGAAGGACCTCCTACATCAGCACATTTCTTTGTCTTTGTTGGTTTGGCTACTACACATAAAGAACACACAAAAAATGTTGTTAATACAATTTTCATTTCCACATGATACGAAACCGACAAAAAAATAATAATATTTTTTTATGCAAAATGATATTTCAAATTACACTTGATTTTTAATACATGTTTCTTGATCATCTTTGAGTGTCTGACGCGACGGACTTCCTACATCATCACTATTCTTTGTCTTTTTTGGTGTGGCTACAACACATAAAGAACATAACAAATATGTTGTTAACACAATTTTCATTTACACCTGATAAGAAACCGATGAATAACTAATAATATTTATTTATTACCTATCTGTGAAACACCTAGACTGAAAGAAGGTCCATCGTTTCCAAAATCTTCATGATCTGGAAATAGTAATTATTATAACTTTAAACTGTAAATTGTACCAATCATTATGATCTTAATGCTTACCTATTGTCTTTGATTTTCTGCCGGCTTCCTTTCTTGGTGTTGCATCATTCACCGCCTTTATTTTTTCAGCTTTATCTGCCTGCATCATGTCATCATCAGCCTTGTCATCCGCATCTTGGGTTGTTTTATCATCAGCATTGAGATCCAAATCTTCAACTTCCATTTTTTCCACTTCATTTGTTTCACAACCTATCAGAGTTTTTTCATACACACCAGACGTCACATTTCCTACGATTTATGTATTTGACATAAAAAAATTTATGTTTTTATACAAAATAATACTTACCTGCATCTTTAGATTTTTCACTACTATTATCCTCCTCTTCATTTTCCTGTTCGCTCAACCCATTTTTTTGTTGTGCATCATCCACCTCTAGCACATCTTTGTTCTTATTCTCTTCCATTTCAATCCCATTCTCATTTTTCCCTTCGCTTTCATCATCATCTCCCAACTCATCTCCTTCACCTTGTCCGTTTTTTTCTCTATCTTCTGCCATAAAATGATTGAAAAAAATAATCATATATCAACTGAGTTGTTTTATCTATTAATTTTTTTGTTTATTGTTTAATGTTCGTTTTACGAAACTCCACCGCTGACATTATCCTCTCCTTGGTCATTGTCTAAGCTAACTTTTGTTGCATCCTCTAGATTTTTCTCTTCCTGGACATCTGTTTCTTCCTAATAGTACTCTTTTATCATTTAGAAGTTTTAAAAACACAAGGTCATTACTTTTCAAATTTCTTACCTTCACAGTTCAGATTATCCAAAACATTCTTAATTAACTCACCAGTATCATCATTTTCACCACTTTTTGAATCTCGTACCACGCAATTGGTTGTTAATGCACTTCGGTAACGGCTGCAAAGTTCTTTGAACTCATCTGTTTGTTTATACTTATTGATTAGCTTTGTTAACATTTTATCCATTTTTTTTTCAATCTCTCAAACTCTTGGAGATATTCTTTGGCTTCACACACCTTGGCCTTTGTTAAATAAAAACATCATATACATTAACATATTATTTAATAAATAACATATGTTATAATTTAAATTATCTTACCAACAAAACTTCTTCCTCATCAACTTTCTTTTCCTTTATTCAGAATCCTCCTGCTAACCTTTCTTTTTTATCTCTTGAAGTAAGAAACTCCTTATTCCAAAACGACATTGGGTTCATATTTTCATCTGACCATACTTCTTTGAAGTCCATGTTTTCAACATATAAAAGTTGTAACAAAAAACTAACGACTATTAGTTTCCTACATGTTAATATCTTTTACAAATTTAAAACATCCTGAGCATTAGCATTTCAAGTTAACTAGAAAATTAACGTTAAAAATGTGAGTGGCCCGCAAAAGTACTTGCTTACATTACACCTTTCCCATCCAATCTTACATGTTTTATTCCATAATGTAAGATCCCAAATCCATTTTTTTGAAATTTGTTTTCCTGCTTATGTAATGCAAGATGTCTTCTCTACATCTCCCTTGAGTCTTATAGTCTCCCATTATGTATAAAAACAACATTAAAAAATCAAGACGGAACATGAATGTATCTTTGTCCTCAACTTCCCTTAGTTTTGCAACAATTTCTGTTGTGGCAACATGTAGACCTGGATATCTTTCTCTCCATTCAATCACACTCTTGTGACAGTCTTGATAATACTTTTGATTTTCTATCCCCCCCTCCCCCTCACACGGTATTCCAAACAATCTTCTTATTGACTTCTTTGTGACCTTAATTCTTCCAGTCTCTACCTTAATTGTCATTTCTTCAGGATTGAACCTGTCAACAACAAAATGAGCTAACTTGGCTGGTATCCCCGTCAACATTAAACTTCAGCATTCTCCCAAACCCCATTTTCTTTACACCTATCTTTTGATTCCTTCTTAAATCCCTTATACACAAGCATAATTGTGACGGAGACGACATTGTCCTTATACCATGCCACTTTTTCGTCTTTTCTTCATGCGTCGTTTTAGCATTTCCTTTTGTACACTCTCTTTTTAGTTTCCCCGGAAACCTTTTTCTTGACCACTGGACCTTCTCACCTGTTATAATTAAACTTAATTATCCTAAAAAATTTGATCTAAACTTCACAAACATTTTATTCTTTTTTCACTAACAATATATACTTGTGTCCTCCCCCTCTGAGTTGTTTTCTGTGAATCTTTTCCCTTAAAAGCTGTGAGTGTTAAAAAATTCATTATTTTTTTAATTCATAAACTATTTAAAATATATGTTTAACTTGACACGCTACAAATTACCAATTTGTTTTTTCTTTCCCACCTTACGTGTCCTCTTTATTTGAATGTCATCACTGCTTGAATCTGTTATTTTATTTTTCAACAATTTAGTATCAAATGCATCCGAACATAATTTAATGTCATCCAGCTAAAACATTTCATACTATCACAATATTTTAATTTACTTTAATATATTATTATCAAATTTTTTTTGTATGTTATTATTGATTATCTTTGTTAACCTTTTATCCAAATTTTTTAATTTAATGTCATGTATTGAACTCATCTGTTTTTAAGTTCTTAATGATTAGCATTTTAACCTTTTATCCATTTTTTTCACACTCCCAAACTCTTAGAGAAATTATTTGGCTTAACACACCTTAGCCTTTGTTAAATAAAAACCTCATAAACAATAACATATGTTTTACCAAATTAATAACATATATTATAATTTTATCTTTCTAACCAACAAAATTTCTTCCACCTCAACTTCTACTTCCTTTATTTATAACATTTCATACTATCGCAAACTTTAAATTTTTCCTGAAAGCTGGTCTTTTGTTACTTAATTTTTTTCCCTCATTTTATTCTTAATGCACTTCTTGGTTGATTCATGTCTTTGGATCTCCCTTCTTCACTTTCTTCCGTATCTATTTCAAACACATTCCATCGTAGCCATATTCAGCATCAATAGACTGTAAATATGTCTTAATTTAAAGCATGAGTCATCTCTATACTACCTGATTCGAACTCGTTTTCCCGCTCCTTTTGTTTTTGCAGTTTCAATTTTTTTGGTGTAACATCCTCTTGATAATCACTACCTTCAGAATCTGTTCATTCCAATAGATAGAAAAAATTTTCTATCTCTAAATAATAGATTTAAATTCTTTATATCTTAGGATATATATATAATGATGCCATTGTTTAAATACCCGATTCTTTATGAATTCTGATTTTCTTTATTTCCTTTCCTTTTCTTGTTAAACATCATTTACTTTCCAACATAGCATCTGATAAATCTTCTCCACTATCTTCTGAATTTGTTTTTAATAAAAGTCAACAT